>NW_027556420.1:0-47995 GCF_964204865.1 Styela clava | reverse complement strand
AATCTGGTACACATACTACGGAAGTATCGATTTTTGAACGAAGATCATGTTTGATACGAATATTGGCTACTGCAATTGGTGAAATAGGACACAAGCGATTCAGGCAAACTGCCAGAGGAAAATTTATGAACAATTTTTAGGAATGAAAAATTGCAAAATAAAAAGTTCCTAAAATGCTAAATGGCACATAATTAAAGATTAAAATTCCAACATCTGTTGACAGCTTACTAGATAAATGATTTAGATGTTCCTGCCATGTCAGACCTAGAGACGGGCAATTCAAAATACCAAATCCGTAGGTTTCAAAGCCACAAGGATCCAATAATAGGATTCGGTCTCCGCCAGTTTCGGGCCAAGTGTTAATTTTTGTAATTCAGATTTCTAATGTATTAATCAAAAATGACCATTCTTTCTTGAGTCAAAATATTTCGTTTGAATATATTTCTGCCTGCTCTCAAAGTATCTGTGAAAAAGCAGAAATCCAATAGAATAAGAAGAAAACAATGGACACCACATGGCAAAGACTTGTTATTAAATTTTTGTGTTTTTCATCTTTACTATCTATTTGACATATAATAATAATTAATGACGAGTTACTGGCCATATTACGATTACATGCTTCATTTAACATTAAAGGATCTTTCGTGGCCTAAAATTTCTCCCGAAAAAATTATGCAAACCAAAAGCCAGGCATTGAATGTTATAACATTTGCAATAAATTTTGATACAAATTTTAGTTGCGCATAATTTGAATACTTCTATGACAAGCCTTCTCCAAAAATACAAAGTTATACCACAAGAGAAGGCACTTTGTCACATTAAGTGTGCACTCTTGAAAAATTACATATTTTTGAAATCCAAGTCAACGATTCATCTTATCGACCAAGATCGACACACGTGACAAGTGGACAAAAATCAAAAAAATGTTGCTGCATTTGGTAAAGACAGTTAATCATGACCAGCCTAACTATTAAGCAAATACTTATTGAGTGGGGTAGAATATACTGATAAGAACAGAAAACAGTTCAAGTGATTTAATTTCATTGTCTTGATGAATGCCGATTTGGTATCAAATAAAATCCAATGCTCGGGACATTTTCAATTAAATACAAAGACAGTAATACATTTACAATTTTGTTTAATTTTAATCCAGCAGTGTGGTTGGAGAATTCTCACATTTGAATGACAATAAGAATAGAATAGGATTCAGTGTTCTGGATTGGATTTGAATATTCTAGAATGGTGGATTGCTCTATATTGCCCATCGCCAGTCAGACCATAGTCAATAAAAATGCCAAGATACCTAACAGAAGTACACACTGATAAGCTAGTTCCAACAAGGGATAATTCAAGCTCCCCTGTGTTTTTAATAATAATGATATACCCCAATAAATAAACTAAAACAGTACAGTAAGATACCACTGCCAGCACAACAACAGATGCTTTACTCAGAATATGAAATTATACTGGTACACCTACTTGACGTTGTGTCCTCAAGGGTCGTCAAG
The DNA here is from genome assembly GCF_964204865.1 of Styela clava. Classification (NCBI taxonomy): domain Eukaryota; kingdom Metazoa; phylum Chordata; class Ascidiacea; order Stolidobranchia; family Styelidae; genus Styela; species Styela clava. The sequence continues at coordinate 46,487 of NW_027556420.1, read as the reverse complement.
CAGTAACTTAACTTTGAATCGCAAGAATTTAACTGAACTATTGAAAAAAATTACATTGACTACCGAGAGGAATACTAATTTATTATAATAATTTAAAATAATAATAATTGACACTATTTTAGCTATGAAACCAAAAATAACATTCTTAGACCAATGTCAAAACTACCTTGTTTTGTCGAATTGAATTCCAGTGTCAGTAATTACATTGTTTGATTACATTTTTCAATTTTGTCCGAATACATCAAGTTTTATGTTCATTTTTGGTTTAGATAGTTTATTTCGGATGACAATTGCATGCATTGAATTCCGTTTAATATCATAAAACTTAAAAAAAATATAAAATGATATACAGTACTTATTTTATTTAATCAGATGTGATATACTCCATTGATAATCCAATGTTGAATATAGATACATTTGAATTGAACATTGTCCACATTCTGGAACATCATTCCATTAAAGATAAAATATATATTTATTTTATGTTAGCATGAAACAATGAGATTTTAAAAAATTAGACAGAAACCTATCATGCAACTACTTTCCTATTTTCTGTCTATGTTTGTATTTGCATGCAAACTTATATATAACATTCACTCTAGAACATTGAAACAGTTTAAATGTTCTTATAATCAGTACATGTTTTGTTCAAATCATTATGAATATTTGTAGAATTTCATCCACTATTTCTTCTTGGAGTAACCTTTGTTCATCGAAATTTGTCATTATTTTAGATCACACCCATAAATTTACATTTAAAAATAGCCCGCACATTACATTGCATTTGGTAGACATTAGCATATTCAACACTATTCCCTAAATTCCCATATAGCTGATTTACCTCAACTGATAATTAATAATTCTGAATCACTTTGGATGTTATTAAATATAATTAAGTCACAATTGCTTCCTTTTATATTGCACCATTGGCAAAAGTCTAACCCCCATTCATAGTAACAAAAAGAATGCATAAATGCTTCTTGACTTTCAGTGCAAAATACACATTGCCCATTCTCATTATCAAACCAGTTGGTAGGCAATTATGTAAAAATTTCCAGTCAAGAATTTTATACTTGTTAGGAAATTTATATTGCCAAACAATTGACCAATCGATTGGACAATTCAAATTGAATTTTTGTGTAATGTACATATCATGACGTGTAGCAATTTCTCTGATTTTCTCCAGTTTGAGTTGATTACTTATTTTTTTGGGGAACAATTTTTCTGAATAAACTTATATATCAATTCAAAATAATTATTGATAGAATAACTGGCTCTTCTATCGGTACTTTTCTTGAGTATTTTGAATATTCACTTTACCTGAAGAGATTTCATTTGGCTAATGAGGTCTAACATATTCAACCCTTCATTTTTAAATATTTATTCTCAAGCCCGTTGCTTCTGCCATTAATTTTAAATCCTCTATTAAAAAGTCAAGCTAAATTCTAGCATAGCATCGAAATATACAGGGGAATTCCCTTATTTCAAAAAATAACAAGGTGAATTATTGCTCTGCAGCGGCATCTTGAGGCGATGGTTTTTACGATTGAAAGCGTTTTTATATAGATAACTTTGTATTATTAGGATTCAGAATCAGATATTTCAGAGAATTAACTTGAAATACACATTCATCAGGAGAACAATGGATTACTACAGATAAAAGAATTAGAGGAATGGGAGGAACCATCATCATTTATTTCGAATGGATGGCAAATTAGCGACATCTAGTGATAAGGATATGATGTCTCGATGACTGCGACACTCCAAAATAGCTGACTAATATGACTGGACACAATATAAAAAGTGACGCTGCTGCCCAGCAACGTGTGTTTTCAAGTTCATTTAATTCATCCACTGACAAGTATTCCCAATTTCTTTTGTTCCCTAGTGTCGTCTACCAAAGTGTATAGTGTAGTCTGCTAAAACTTATTGGTAAGTATATTTGTAAGTATTAATATTTTTGGAATACTAGTTTGTAAAATCACAAACAAACATATATATATAAAGTTCATGCAATTTTTGAACATTTTTAGATTATGACTAACCTATGAATAAATCACTTGTTGCATTCAGTTATTTTTCACGTTCAGACACATTCTCAACACATTGTAATTTTTGTCTCTGATCCACTGTATATATAGCCCCTTTAAATTGATTTTTTTCTTTACCTACTTTCTGAAAATTTCGATATAATGTACTAAATATCATCGTCTAAACCTCATAGTAATTAGTAATTTAGTTTTCAATTAAGTATAAATTTCCATCGAACTGACATCGATGTCCTTATGGTCGTATCGCTCCCTCCTGTCCATACCAAAATGCTGTTGCTATTTTATTGACAACTGTATTTTATTGATAACTGTATAAATGTGCTAAACATCAATCATGATTTTAAACAAGGCCCATATCTGCATTACCCAGCGTCAGAGAGAAGACGAACATCCGTAATACATTGGCTTCATTTATAAACAGCGCTGAAGAATCATTCAAGAATATTGATTGTTATAGTCTAAAGTACATTTTCATATCCACACATAAACACATGACTCATTCCTGCAAAATAGCATAATCTTGTCATATATGTGGAATTTTTTTTTTAAGATTCAGTTACTTGAATTAGCATAGGAGAGTCCACATTGGCAAAAACCACACTCTTGTGAAATATGTGGAAAAAGTTTTATGTTCAATATCACGATACTCGAATGAGATATGTGGAGAAAATTTTGTAGAATTACTTGCAATAGAAAAACATATAAGAGCCTGCAGCCTGTTCCGGCAAAACACTGTACTCTTGTCATGCATGTAATCTGAAGGAGCATTAAACTTAAGGAAACCTTATTGGCAAAAACACATTCTTGTGAAATATTTGGAAAGAGTTTATGGCCTCCAGCTGGTTTCCATATGTCTATTTAACCTCCTCATAGTTACAAAACACTTTCCACATGTTTCACATAAATAGAACCTTTCTCCGAATTTTGATAATTATTGAATTTTATGATAAGTTTGCCACAAGATTTACAGGAATACGGCTTCCTCCGTTGCGTTCATACTTCCTGCAGCTGTGAAAACCTTCTCACATATTTCAAGATACTATAGGTTTTCATCTGTTTGATTTCGCGTATATATTCAAAATTACATGCTACTGCAAATTAATGAAACAGCATCGAGGAGTCTACACTGACAAAAAAGCACATTTTTGTGAAATATGTGGGAAGAGTTTTGTAGCCTTCAGCTGGTTTCCATATGTCTATTCAACTTCCTCATAGCTATAAAACACTTTCCACATGTTTCACAAATATCTAACTTTTATCCGATATTACAAATGATGAATTTAACATTAAATTTGCCACAAATTGACTTCTAATTAATTCAGGAAAACCCAAAATTTGAAGAGTGTTATAATTTGTAAATTCACTGCAAATAGAACAAGATTTGGGATTCAATTCAAGCAGTCTGTAATAGAAAATTGGTAGCTAACCAATGGTTAACTTTGAATGGAACCATCCGGAATTTGCGACCCACACAAGGTATCGTACTTTTAGCATCAAAATGTATGTATGTATGTTTATTTGCCTCAAAAATGTAACAGTATCTGCATAATAATTAAACAGTAAAACAGAGACGGGATACATGTTCAAGACCTTACTGGCCTAAGACACAGATGTGCGACATGTACCCCTAACAATGATACCAGCAGTTTAGGACTGCTGCGTTATACTAGAACAACAGACATGCACAACAGCGATATGTACAATAGTCAGTTTATGGCACGTCCATATCCCAGGTTCCGGTAAGAAAAGATGGAGATAGGGTATGTGTCGCTGAATTGTTATGTTTTTACACTAAGTCTCACGAAACACGTAAAGATTTGCTCAGGATATAAACTTGCCAGAAACCAACGTTGGATGGGGCCACGACATGAGAAAAGATTTGTAAAAAATAAATGTAGAAAACCTTTGTTTAAACTTGAGTTGTTAATCTTAGTTTGCACTGGACCAAAGATATGGGAACAATAGAGGGTCTGGCATAAAATGCGGCCACTTTCATAAGCGTTATTGTGTGAAATTTATTGTCGCCATGTCTCAGCATGATAAATTTTAATTGAATGATCTAGTTTGCATAATTGACGATCCAGCGAAGGAAGTAAATAAACAATAAAACTATGAGAGACAATAGATCTACTATGAGAGGAAAGGGAGACAATAGATCCGTGGGGGTCTCGAAACGCCAAATTCGTGTGAACTATGTAGAAATAGTGTTAAAAACCTAGTAATTAGAAACGTCATTAGGTCCACATTGGCGAAACATACATTCTCGTGAAACATGAATTGTTTTGCAGCATCAGATACTTTGAAAACAAGCAATCCTGGCAAATAAATTTTGATTAATACTGACGTTGAAACGCCAAGGCATGGAATGCTCTTGTTATATTTTTCTTTCTTTGTTGTTGTTCACTTTTATTTATTATGGTTGTTTATTGTACAGTAGACTATTAGTTACATGCGTTCAGAGTAACATTAATTGTCACAAGCTCGTTTGTTGGTTGTATTCTACTTGTTATTTTTGGACACGTGAGTGGATCGTTTTAAATTTTGTTGACGTTCTTGTTAATTTTCGTCTTCATCATTATAAAATTGCTTTTCTCTTCGAATACTGCAACATTTGCTTTGAATTTTTCAGTACTTGAAGAATGATTTTTTTGCCAGAAGGCTATTACTTTTATTTATTCCTAAACTCTCTATGAATCTTATGAGATCTGATATTTCATCCAAAATTGCCCTGTGTTACTTTTTAATTATGGAAACACGGTTTTAATCCGCCAAGCGTGACGGCTGATTGTGAAAATATTTTCGACTGGAAACTCGGAAGTTTTTGAGGACTAAGGATGCCAAGTATGAGTACTTACAAGTATTCGATTCTTATCCGATTCCTAAATTTTCGATTCCGATTCTCGATTCCGAATCTCGATTCCTCGACATATTACCGAAAAAATATACCCACCCAAGCAATACCATATGAAATCAAGCAAGACAGCGATGTTCAAATTCTGGACGGACAAGAAGGCCGAAACTAAGTAGTATGGCTATCCAATCTGCCACATGAGACAAAACCGCACAAAATAAAAACGAATCCCTCAGAACCCACAAAGATTTTTAAAATAAATAAACGTTAAAGCCTACTAGCGATATTTATAATATATATATTATATATAGTGAAGTTTGCGTTGTCATAGCAACTCAACATAGCAGTGAAGCAGTTTATACATATATATATGTGAAGAAATTGCCACAAAACGTTACACATTGTTTGCAATCCAAGTTTCAAACTCGAGAATCGAATACGGTGCATCGGAATCGATTCTAGTCGATTCCGCGAAGAATCGATTCTGTAATCGAATCCGGACTCGATTCCGCCATCCCTATTGAGGACACGGTACCGTAACGTTTCGCTTTGGTCCACGTGTCCATATATTTGTGCATTACTCTCTTTTTTCGGTATACAATGTAGTGCTATTTGCTGTTTTGGATGGCATGTACACCAGCACGACATAAATCTTTTTATATATTTTTCCTACTTTTACGTATATTTGTTTCGTTGTAACGGGAAATCAAAATAAATTTCCTTTCTTACATATTTCAATTCAGACTGCTGACGGAGATACTCTCATGAGAGATGTAAAAAAAGATTGTAGAATCCTGTGCTATGGAAAAGCATGCCCCTCTGGTAAAATGCATATTCTCATTGTATATGTGAAAACAAAACAGTTGCTAAACATAAAGCAATTCACATTGGGAATAAACAATATACTCGCGAGAAATACCACCATTCTCGCCAGCCCTCCACAAATATTTAACAGAAATGTTTTTTTTCATTTAACATCGCATAACGTCTAATCAAATTACTGAAACGAGCAAAACACTTGAAACAAGGTTAACATGAATATAGCCTTCCTTTAGTAAAATATTTAATACATCTGCATTGAAAGTATCTGTGAAATACTTGTGAAATACACACAAATATAGCTTTTCGAGGCCACAAAACACGTTCAACATATTTCACAAATAGATGGCTTTTCTCTGGTATGAATTTTGGTGGTTACAAATATTGGATTACACAATATTGGCCCAAGACTTACAAGAATATGGAGTTTCCTAAGTGTATGTGTGTGAGTGCCTGTTGAAACTTTCCATATATTCCAATAGAAGAAAAAATTAATCAGTTTGAGTTTGGGTGTGTTTTTCAATGTTGTTGCTAATAAATTTCCACATATGTTGGCTTGTCTTCTGTATGAATATTCATATGTATATTTAAAGTACTGGAACATGTAAAACACATTTACCACATGATATACCAAAATATGACTTTTCCCTAGCGTGGGTTTGTATAGGTGTTTCGTTGATGCACCCATTATGTCATACGCTCGGTCTATTCAGTAGTTTCTTATCTGAAGATGAATTTATCATGTATTGCAAAGGTAATTTCAGGATGTCCAATTACTGGACGAGTGTTGACACCATTTACTAGATCACTGTAGATAGAAACTAAATGGATTCGGCATGTGTCTGTAAGAGTGAATTATCACATTACAAATTCCATGGATGGTCAACTAATTCAACGAGTATGTGATGGAAACTTCATTCCTATTGGTAGCCGGACGTCGGAAAGAAAATTACATTACCTTGACCATACTTAAGCAATTCCACACTCTTGTGAAATATATGAGAGTTCACACAATGCACGATAGATGTGGGAAATATTTCGTAGAGTCGGGCGTGTATGAACATTTTGGTGAATTAGCATACTTTAAATATAATTTGAAGAGGCGATAGTCTACAGAGGAAAAAATCATAGTTTTGTAAAATTTATGAAAATAGTTTGCAATGCATTTTTGTTATAGCTCGTCCAACATAGTTCACATCAATTTTATGACATCATATATCTCTATTCAAACTACTGAAACGCTCAGAACACAAGATTAATAACATAAATGTGGATTTCTACAATATGAACTTCTTTTCTCGACATCCTGGCAGCTACAAAATAATTTATACATATTCCACACATTTATGGCTGTTCACTCTAATCCTTCGAATTATTGGATTTCACAGAATGTCTAAGTGTCCACACACCATTTACTTAATCCCTGTGAATAAAAAAGCAGGGATTTCAAAAGAATTCAACATTTTGGATTTGATTTGGAAGTGTTCTGTAATAGTGAAATATTGAATATTAATTATCACCAGATCAAATTATTTCAGTAGAATATATGACATTGCATATGCCAAATTATTACACTTGCCACATGAATAACAAATGTATGGCTTTTCTCCAGTGTGAGTTTGCACATGTTTTTAAACTTTCCAAATATTTTACAATTCATGACATATATTGCCTTTTTTTTTCAAAGTTTTTACAACTAAGAAACACTTTCCACATATTCCAAAATAATGTAGATTTCCATAAGTTTACTCTCGAATATGTATTTTAAAATTACATGCTGCTGCAAATCTTTTTCCATATATGTTGCTATGAAATAGCTTCTCTCCTGTATGTCTATTTAATGATTTACAATAATGTGTTTTTGCTAATGCACGGGTTAGTTCATATACTTGCTCTGTTTAGTAGTGTCTGTTCTGAGGATAAATTTGTGATATATCGTAAAAATTCAATATTGTGAGTATCCCAAAATATGACTGAGTGTTCTAACGTTTAATAAATCACTGTAAATAAAATAGTATAAGATTAGGCATCTGGGATTCATTTTGACTTTTCTCTAGCATGAATTCTGGACATGTTCTTATAGTGCGCGTTTGTCCAATGGTCAAGGCTCCTCTGATTAATTCTCTTATTTCCAAAATCTGAACTAGCGCTCAAATCATTTACTGGATCACTGTGAATAGAAATAGCATACAATTTGGCATTTTGAATTCGATACAAGTATTTTGTTGTAGTCGATTTTTCTGAATTACCTAAAACAAGACATAGAACGTATCTTAATTATCACTCTTCCTCATTATAAATATGGAGTCTCCGCTAGTGAACATTATTCATCTCTTGAATCCAGCTTTGTAAATAATTCAATCTCAAAATAATAAATATATCTCACCATTCAATGGCCAAGTAATTCAACGTGTATAAGTGTTGTTTAATTCATAACTTTATTCCTATCGATAGCTAATCGTTGATTTATCGGTGCATGGAGCGATGGATGCTGTATACATACAGGAGTATCCAGAATTCACAGAGGCATCACACACTATATCGTAATAGACTCTTGTGAAATGTGTGGAAATAGCTTTGCAACATCTGGTAACTTTAAACACAATAGGAGAGTCTGCACTGGCGACGAACCACACTTCTGTGAAAACACTCCAAACACTTTGAAAACATGAGAATTTAAACTGGGTGTAAATGTTACTCTCGCAAGAGATATGAAAATGATAATGTAGAATCGTGTTCTAAAACAGAATTTATATATGGATATATAGTATCCATGAAGAATATGGATTTTCTTCAGCGTTGACAAGTATATTCGACTTCATTTTATCTACCAAACACTCCCCACACGTTTCCCAAATATATACCTTTTTTCTGGTATGAGTTTCGATTGTATTTGAATTGCATAAAACAGTTGCCACAAGATTAATTAATTTGTAGCAGCATATGCCAAGTCCAGACTGGTGATATATGTGGAAATAGTTTTTTGACATAAAATACTTTGTGATAGCAGATAAGATTTACACTGACACAAAACCATACTCTTGTCTCATCTTCAATATTTCTACAGCGTTACATCTACACGTCCCACAAAAGCATCGAAATCCTACTTTCAATCACCGAAAACTTTGTTTCGAATGACTGTGTTGACGGCGATAGACAAAAACAGATCAGTGTATGTAATGTAGCAAAATCAGAATTAAATTTCATTTTTTTTGGTTTTCTGAGCCAACAACTTTTTTTGCATATTTTCTATGTTTATCCATCCGTGGTTTTTGTCCCTCAACATGGATGCCCTCCTTAACTTCTCAACTTTTTGGGTTGGCAAGTACTTTGACTTCGATTACCACCAATAAAAAGTCTGACTCAAAAAGAACTTCAAAATCATACTCTTGAGTCTTTCCCTATTTCCGTCTAGAAATACCAAGGGATGGCCAAAACCGAATGCATTATGAAATAATAAATGTATTCTGAAATGGGTCTGTTTCACAGGAGAAATTCATCAATACAATTGTAAATTCATATACTTCGAATTTGGTTATGCAGCGTAACGGATATGAACATTGATTTAATAAGTATTCTCTATTTTATTCTGTAATTTTTTGTGCGTTAAAATAATGCATGCTGTAGAAGACATTTACAAGTGAAATATTCCAAATTCTTCCTAAAATTTACTAAATCAAATACAACCAATCTCGATGTATGCGACCATTCATTTCATTTTGGACATCCCTGAAAACCTAGATCCGAAGTCAGTCTTCAACATCAAAAACACCCTTAAGCTCAGTAGCTCGGAAAATAATACTGCAGTGTGATGCGAAGTTTATTTGTCTCAGTGGGTTAAATGCATTGAGGTAGCATTGTTATAAAAAAAATTCAAATCTGATAAAATAATTGCATATTCAAACATATATATATATATAGCGCATAGGGCAATATACATATTAAAATTAAAATAAATTTGCTCAATAGTACGTAAAAGCATAGCCTATCATTTTTTAAGTGAATTTGCTCAAGGAAAGTTATATACGTCAACTCCAATAGAGACTCATCTTAGAACAAAGTTACGGGCACTCACTAGTAAAAGATACTCATCTCTGAGCGAAGTTACTGGCACTCATTCAGAAGTAAAAAAGACTCATCTCTGAGCAAAGTTACGGGCCCTCACTCAGAGTTAATGAAAACTCATCTCTGAGCAAATGGGAGGCACTCGCTCAGAAGTAAAAAATATTTAATAACACTTAGCATCCAAGTCAACGGTTTCTTCTGATCAAAGCCAGGGTCATTGAGAATCGTTTGACTTGATTTGAAAGACGTGTAACGAAGTTGACCGTGCTCGCTAAGACATGAATAATTGTTTTCAAGTTTAGTATAGTATAACTGTGAATGATACTTCATATTTGACCATGAAAACAGATGATTTTATTAATTCTATCCAAGTATGCTCAAAGCAAGGTGCTGATAAAAGAGTTATGAACGACCTCTGTCACACAAAGAGCAATATGTTAAACCAGGGGTTCTCAAAACTTTTGGCGTTATGGAGCCTGTGAAGAAGTTGATTAGTATTTATGTAGATTGGAAATTTGCCCCACAGATTTGAGCCTAGGCAAACATATTAATAGGAGAGTATCGAAATGTGGCAACTAGGCGGTAACCAAAATAAGGCATTATCTATTATGTCACATCTGAGTTAACGCTACCTTGGTCAAATTTAGCCAATTAAGTATTAAGAGTCTTGTTCAAAACAAAAGTTGAGGACTCGGGTTTTAGTTGAGGGCTCAGGACCTTGCTTTGAGAAAACTTGCAACCATTCTATCAGAACTCTTTCTACTTTGGTTGTGTAATTCGGCTCTATTTCGAGCATATTTGTAACTTGCTAATTCTGATCATTGGCATCTTGAGTAATAAATAAACAGTAAGAATGAGAATATAAACTACAATCCATTAATAAGTTATGTTGGAATACTTTTAATTATAGAAATATAGACTATAAAATCTCAGCATGAAAATTGGGAAGAGTTGAATGAACAAGAACGGTTATAATGCTGGGCGTTAACAGTAGTTGTCCTTTGTAACTTCACAGAAAAATAGGGTACTCCCGAAGTATGTGAACCAAGATGGCGGACACCGGATTGTAGTTGGTGTAGCAGGTTAGGGTTAGGCCATAATTTTATTCCAATTTTTCTTATTTTAGTTCTATTACGAGTTCAGGGACTAGCCAAGTGACTCCCGTAGTATTTGTACTTGAAATATGGCCCAACTCTAACCTGATACACATACTACGTTCCGGTGTCGACCATCTTGGTTCACAGACTTTGGGAGTACCAAAAAAAGTCTATGAATAATTAGGTTACTTGAGATGGACCAATATAAAATGATATTCTAAGTAAGGGGTAGGAAATTACTTTTCTAAGTGGGCCTGTTACAGATAATACTTGGTTACTGGGCCAGAGGCTCAAAACTACAGTCCATTCACAAATATATAGCATAACAGGCCGACTGAAACACTTCGGACAGCCATAACTGGCCCGTGGATCGCAGTTTGCCCACCCCTATTCTAAGTGATTCAGAAAAAATCAATGCCGGGGGTTTACTTAACAAAAACGAGCCCATGTATCACTTGTCGTAATTCCAGGAATGCAAGTTCAATTTGCCTCTAATCGTCTCATTAACAAAATGAAGGTTAGTAAAAAAAATAAAACTTTAATCAGTTTTACTTCCTAGTTCCTGGTAACCTTTGATCTTTGCTACTCGACGAAAGCATTTATATTTATTGCCTAATTAAACAAATAAAATGAAAAATTAAATATCTATCAATCCAAATCTATTTTTACTTTCTTGTTCCTGATCACCTTTGATACCTCAGCCATGAAATCATGCACTAACTGCCTTATCTCAGGATGCTTAGCAGTGTAGTGTTTCACTCCGTAATCCTCATGCATTCGAATGAAACGAATGTAAGGAGATTTTGACATGGGGTCAGAGGTCGTCTTTTCGTACAGAGTCTCACCGAGTTGAATGTCGATTCTGTAAGGAAAGGAATACTTTGGTTTGAGAATTGGATTTTTCTATTTCAAAAGGAAGCGAATCCGAATCGATTAGGAAGCGAAGCTAATAGGGCCTACCAACTAAACTTTGCATTAATGTTGCATCAACACCATGCAAATATTGCTTTTACAGGGCGCTCCAGAAATGTGTCAAAGGGCGACCAGTTTTCTTGTAATCAAAGCCAAAGTCATTGGAAATCGTTTGACTTGATTTGAGAGACGTGTAACGAAGTTGACCATGCTAGCTAAGACATGAATAACTGTGTCTTTGGGAAGCGCTCCAGAAGTATGTGTACCAAAATGGAGGTAACTAATTTTGTTCATCTACTTGACATCAAGTTGTGTAAAGGGACTGAAACCTATGGGCAGGGGATATATTTACTTGGCTGACACAAACAGTCTCCGAACACGTAATAGAACTAAAGTAAGAAAATCAGAATGAAATTGTGCCCTAACCTGGTACACATACTACGGGAGTACCCTTTTACAAACCCTGGCTTGCTTTAAGCATGGAAAATTCTGAAGAGATATCAATAGAGAGTGGAGGGTAGGATTTACCTATTTATCCCGGGGGAGAGAAAAGCCGCTAGGACAGCTTAATCATATAGCGAACCGCGGCCTCTCGTCCGATTACCAGTCCTTGTCGGTTATGGGATTGTTTAGCCAGTTATTTGTTTTCCAATGCATGGACTGACATTTTATTATACTTTTGGGGACAAGAAAATTGGGGCGACCACTCCTCCCCCTCCCCGACTTTCGATTTTTTTTAAAGTTGTGCAATCATTATGCAACTTGCTGCAATATATCTGCTCAAGAATAGGTTCACCGAAAAGAAAAATCCGTTTAAAATGCGAATATTATACTTACAAGTAGTCATACATACTTCATAATTGGGCAGACTGCACCTCGCATGGGTCAAATACGCGGTTTACTTATGATGTCATAAAAGCCGAAAAAGGAGCTAATCGGTTATTTATTTTATTTTAATCAATCTGACAATTAGGGTATTATAGCGCTTGTTATGCTGAGGAGTCAAAATAAACTTATATTAAATACCGTACTGTAAGACCGTACCGGTAAATATTGTAAATGTTAGATGATGAATTTACGAGACATAACTTGATGATGAAGGTTACATGAACCACCTTATGACAGTAAACAGTTCTGCAAGCCATATTCTCATAAATGACATGTTTTGAACCTCTTGAAGAGCGCCACGTAAGCGTGTTAATTCGGTTAGAACGATACACCAACTGGCAAGCCATACCTTTCAAATATTTCTGCCTTCATACCTCTGATCATCTTTAGCGTGTAGGATCATAACAGGAGCCTTTATTGTCGGCAGATACTTCTCTGTCCTGAGCTCTACGTCATATTGTTTGATATTCTTGTGAACCTGAGACCTCATAAAGGGATAGGGCCGATAGAAATACTGAAAGAGAGATGTAACAAATACAATTCTTTAAATGTTATTCAATTTACAGCCTTGTTGTAGGCTACACTACAACGAAAAGTACAGAAGTCCAATTTTCCTTATTTTAGTTCTATTACGAGTTCAGAGACTAGCCAAGTGACTTCGTAGTATTTGTACCTGAAATCGTTCAGATGTCCGCCATCTTGGTTCACATACTACGGGAGTACCGAAATGAAACAAAAATATAAATTTCACCTTAGATAGTTGAAAGCAGTCCGCGGCATCGTATGTATTCGTGAACGGAGCTTCAAGTATCAGACAGTCTGGGAGTCGAGTGCCATCTTTCTGGTCGTACATGAGCGATAGCGCTCTCGTGCTGATGTAAGTGCCAAGTGAATGACCCCAAAGCACGATTGTCACATCTTCTTTCTGGAGCTGAGTGATTAAATACATTAAGTGTCAGAAATTTGACAATTACCGATTCGATTTTTATAACTTGGTAATCAGGGGAATACCATAAAGGGGAATTCCCTATTGACAGGCAACTGTGTTATGCAGGTATAAGTTGACCCCCGCACGATCAGGGTTATGCGCTTATGAAGCCGGAATTTAGTGTGCTTAGAGTGAGGCGCACAGCCAGGATTTTCAAAAGGGGGGGGGGTTCATAATCATAAATTCCCATTGCGGTCTGTAACAGTCTTCGCATTACGCGCTCGTTAAAGGGACGTCTTTTCAGCGTATAATGATTATTCTTGTCGCGTGAAATATTCAATCCCTGACAACTACAAAATTTTAAAATGTCTTTATATATTAATTTAATTGTGTCCAACGCAGTTGCTTCTTCTTACGTCAAAGTTAAAACATTAGTTCTCTGAAATGCCACGGCGATCGGTGGACATAAAAATATGAAATAAACGGTGTATTTAATTTTAACACGTATTTTTGGAATTTTGCCAACTCGTTATCGCCATTAGAAAAATCTCAATAACTGATATAAAATCCCGAAAAGTACAATTTTATTTCGTACAATGAAAATGCATATGAAGTATATCGTTAAATCAAAAATACATACTCATCGTCGCGATTACGCCACTTGTTAAAAGAGCCGACGTGTACAACGAAAAATGAATTTTTTGTTGTGCAAAGTAATCAATTCGTGACCGATAAGGGCATATTTGAAATGTCTTGCTTTATTAATTTAACTGTCTTCAATTTGACCAGCGTTTGCGTCGACAAAACAAAACAATTTTTTACAATTCACAACTTTAAAATACCTCGGCCATTTGCCGACATAAAAATTTGTGGTAACTGCCGGTCGCCTATTATATATTGTTTTGATCCGTATTTTTTCTATTTTGCAAATTCGACAAATTTGAAATGTGATTGTAACATTGACTCCGTTCAATCGCAATGCTGACACTCCGATTATTTTTAAAGATAAAACCTCCTGAAAAATCCGTAAATCTGCTGTAAATTCTCATGGAGTAAAATTTATTTCAGTACAATAAAAATTGATGGATATACTTCGGATTAATTATCGCATATATCATCACAAACCGGGAAAAAAATCGCGTTTTCAACCTTGTTTAATAACACAAAAATTTTCTTCGACAATTTTAAAGTAATGGATAAAAGGCAAATCCCACCCACAAATAACCGTGTTTCGATTTTAGTGACAGTATGTTCCTGAACGGCGACCAAACATAATGGGCGCCGTAGGCACACAAAATTTTGCGACTAGAAAAGCGTTTTTAGACTGTCACGGGACTCAACAAAACTTATATTGTTTACGGTTTTATTTTCAGTATTTTATAATGCCGCTTTTCAATCAAATTTAGATCGCGGTTTTACTCCTTCTTTTGTCTTTAGAACCTCGCCACCGATGAACGTATAATCTCACGAATTCACAATTCCGTGCAAAGTACAAAAATAAAATAATTATAATGTTTATCGTGGCACAAATTTATGATTTAGAAAGAATAAAAACCGACGTAAGGGCGTATACGGTCTAAATAACACGCTGATGAAAACATGGGCGATTTTAGCAGAAGGAAATTGCACGCTTTTTCAGTTTTCACATTTCCGTGCGAGTACAAAAATAAAATATTTATCATTGTTCCCACGGCACAAATTTGTGATTTAAAGAGAATAAACGCCAATGTAAATGGCGTTCACGGCATAAATAACACGCCGCGTTGATGAAAATGAACAGCGATTTTAGCAGAAGGCAATTGCACGTTTTATCGGCAACTTTTTCACTTATCGGAAAATTCAAAAGGGGTGGTTTCGACCCCGAATACCCCTCCCCCTGGCTCCGCCACTGGAGGCGCATATAAGTCGACCCTTCAGTTTGGGAACTTTTTTTTGAGTTCAAACTGTGCTTATATACAATTTATATATGGTATACCTCTGCTTTGCTGATATTAGCCATATGATTGATAAGCAGTCTTATTGGCTTTTCTGGCCCCTGAGACAAATATGATAAAACATAATCCAACCTGCTTGACCGTCCACTTATACACGCTAATTGCATCCTCCACGACTCTTGTTGGACTCGGCTGACCTGTAGAGTTCGCAAACCCGCTGTAGTCAAAAGCTATGATGTGGAATCCTTGGTGAAAATGGAAGAGATTTTATTTGCGTGAATGAGCAGATTGATACAACAAGAGAGAAACGCTCAAATATATGGACACGTGGACCAGAGCGAAGCAGTCCTTACCTTTGCGTTACAATTTTCAGTCAGCCGTCACGCTTGGCGGATTAAAAAACGTGTTCCCATTATTAAAAAGTAATACAGCGCAATTTTGGATGAAATATTAGATCTCAAAAGATTCATAGAAAATTTGGGAATAAATAAAAGTAATAGCCTTCTGGCAAAAAAATCAATCTTTAACCACTGAAAATTTCAAAGCAATTGGTCCAGCATTCGAAGAGAAAAGAGATTTTTTAATGATAATGATGACGAAAAACAACAACATAGTATTGAAACGATCGTTATGTCCACTGACATGTCTAGGCCAGGGCTACTCAACTGGCGGACCGCGGTCCGAATCCGGACCTTTCGATGGATTCGGACCGACCTAATTCTTCATTTTGGATCATTAGCCCCGCTTTTGAAGTTTTCTTTTTTGAAATGACTTTTATAGTTTTGAAAATAACTATAACATCATAATAGACAATCTTGATTTGCTAATAATCATTAGCCGGTTGAGGAAGTGCACGTTTAAGGATGCCGAAATATATTTTCTGTAAAGACCGGACCCAAATAATTTTGAAAAAAATAGTTGAGTAGCCCTGACCTAGGCCACGATTCGGCAACATTTGGCATTAAATTAGCCATATGGCATCGTCTACATGTGACACGGGTAAACTACGGCCCGCAAGCCAAATCTAGCCCGTTGGGTTATTCAATCTGGCCCGCCTGATGCTGCCACAACTGTTATTAAAACCAAATTTTGATGTTCTAGCGAAAAATAGCACAAGGAATATGTTGAGATTGGGATTAAATGTAGTTTTGGCAAGAGGCTTATTGTTTTTCACTCTCGTAACACTGTATATATTGTTCATAAAATGTAACATTTACGTCACACTTACATGGCCCGTCAGTGTAGATGGGCAAAATTTGGGCCCCAGGTCAATAAACCCTGGTCTATACCAAACTCAAACCTACTCGAGCCGCAACATGTACTTTAATGTCAGATACTATTAGAACTATCGAAAAACCACTTATGATGTCATATTCTAGTTCTAACTAATTCACCAACGCTGTCTCACAATTAGTTAGGGTAGACCAGCGATCAGCAGCATACGACTCTTTGTTCTCGGAGCTCTGGCTTCCGTGAATCAAAGTGGCAACAGCCGTTTTTTGTTAGAAGCAGTGGGGATTCAATGGAAGTCGGAGACATAAAGTCTATTACTACTCACTAATTACACATGACAACAGGTATGAGTCGTGAGCGGTACAATAGGTCGCATCAAAGTGATTCAAATCTGTCAAAACAAACTTTTTCTTTTTAATTCCAAGTTATTTTTTATTTTGTAGTAAACTGAATTATTGCATCATAAGTGGTTTTCCGGTAGTTTTAATAGCCACTGACATAAGAGTAGATGTTGCGGCTCCGAGTACATTTGAGTTTGACAAAAAGGATTTGACCATATTATTCATACCTGATTTCTGCAGCTCTGAATATAAATCTCTTCGATGCTTGAAACCACGATGAAACGAGTTGCCATGGGCCCAGGGTTGTCCAAAACGAATCGAATATTCGAATGTATTCGAATATCAAAGTATTCGAATACCTTTTCGGCTGATTTTCGAATAATTCCGAATAGTAGCCACTTTTCGCCGTAAACGTGGTGTTTCGTTTTACGGGAATCTTCAAACGACTTTTTACGCTGTCTCAGGTATTGTAATGACGATGAAATAGAATGTACGTTGCATAGTGTTGCGACACTTTGCGTGGGTGGACATTGCCGACATTCGTCTACGGGGCTTTTAATTTACAATTCTATTCCATTACGTCGAAAAATTGACAATTACAGTATTTCCCGGTTAATAAGTTGCTAGGTCTTAGGGTCTGCCAATCATGATATTTAATCGCAGGCCGGTTATCGTTACTTTAAAGCAGGGGTCACCAAACTACGGCCCGCGGCGTCATTTTATCCGGCCCGCGATAACACGCAAAAAGGGCGAAATATTTTTCCAAAGGAAATTTCCCCGAGCATCGTCTTCCTTGTTTATTTCGTAAAATTGGCCTATCAGCAAGATGCAAAAGAGTGACGTGATAATAGGCCTTTTCGCATTCGCTCAGACACTTTTGTCACCCTGACAGATTTTCAGTCGTGGTTGTAAACAATACTTCGTTAGTTTTAGGTTGTGTTTGGGAAATTTAAGTATGAATGAAACAAATTAAGTCAGTCATCATTTGCCTCCTTAAAAGTTATAGTTTTAATAGTAGTAATGAAAAATTAGTCTGGAAATAGCAGTGACAAAATAGGTTTAAATTTTCTACCAGTATGCAACGTTTTCTGCGAAAGATACACTCGTACACTCGTGACGCGTGCTTTCGACGAAACTGTTTACGTTTCTTGTGCTAAAATGAACGTCGAATGTGCATTTTGCGCTAACAGTACTGTAATCCCTCGCGTACTGCTCCAATTTCAAAAGTCACACTAACTTTTGTACTGCTTAAATGCGGATATTCATGTACGTATGTTACAAAAAAATTAAAAGTTCATCCGATTTAAATGAAAACTGCACAATTAGATAGATCTGAGTGAAAATAAGAAAATAATACCAAGTTTGTAAAAAACGGTCAAGAAATATTGGAATTTTAGTACCGCCCGACAGGCCAATTTTTTTCATAAGGATTGTATTACTTTTTTGATGTAATAAAATATGAAAAAAAAACATATCAATCACTAATCTTTCGATCTGCGTCACATCTATGGAATATTGAGACTATTTCAGGATTTTATTCTGGCAATGGTGTTTTACACCGCCGAAAGATTGTGGCAAATAAACGCTGGAGTTGTGCATGTTAGTTTGTCAGTGGTTCATTGGTAAGTATCAAGATAGGAAAGAAATACACACGTCTACATAAATTTTATTGGTGTCTATGGACAATACCATTAATTTGCACTAAGTATAACTTGAGCGGAATTTTTGAAAGTTCTGAATGATGGAAAATTTATGCGCTAATGAAAAAAATCAAATATCAGATAATAGTTGTTTATTTTATCTAAATTATGTCAAAATTTTATGGAATTCTATGGTACAGCAAGCAGTCCGTAGTCGTTGTTATGAGCGATATTCCGACACGGCGTAACGGTACATTTTTTGGCGCAAAAAGTCGAATTTTGTAACATTCCTAATTCATGACTGCAACGTTTTGATAACAGCTAAACTCAGGATAGTTGTCAAGATATGAAAATCTTGTATATTTGTTTTCCTAGGACGTTTGCGATCTATATCCTGCGATATAGATAGAATTTAATATTCAAGTCTTCAGAAATGTTGAATATATATCGTTAACAAATTGAATGGATTCACCAACTTTTGTGAATTTATTGTAGGCCTATTGCATTGACAAAAATATTTGTCCGGCCCGTTTCAACACAGTTTGAGTCATACCCGGCCCGCGGTCAAAAAAGTTTGGTGACCCCTGCTTTAAAGAGAAACACGGCCACCGAGATAAAGTGATTTGTGACTCTTTCGTTTTGCCGATTCAGCAGAACACGACAGGGACAGGATAACACAGCTGCGAAATAACCCGTGCACGTACAGTGTAGCACGGTACTTATCACATTTCAAAATTATTTCAACATTAGGGTTAATAGTTTGTCCAAAATGATTGCCGCTTTATAACTTATATTTACCGCTCAATTGTTAATCAGAGTAATTCTGTGAGAATGATTCTACCAATCTAACATGATCTAAACATATAAAATTATTAGCGCACATCAGCATAACTGAACAACAGGGACACAATTTTTCTACCCGTCTTATTGGAGGCATATATGGAAAAACCCCTATTTTCAGTGCTAAAAATAGACATCGTCCTCTTGCCATGTGGACTTATTAGCCGGGAAATACGGTATTTATAGCCGTCATTGTTACGATATCCAATAAATTGTCAAAGTTGGAAAAACAAGTTGATTTATTAGAAAATAATTCCTGGCAAATAACTTTTATAGCGATAGTTAAAAGTATCGATCCTTTACCAGGATGATTTTTTGTTGCGCCAAATAATCCAATCCATGACTGACACCAGCATATAAAATGTCATGCCGTATTAATTTAATTCTGTTCAACGTAACTCATGGTTGTATCGACAATCTGTGGACATGAAATGTGGGGTAAACTGACCGATATTAATAAATATTGATTCCTATTTTCATATTGATAAAATAATGAAAGTTTTAATAACGAATACCACGGGTATTTATACGTGGTAAACTGCCCAATTATAATCAATTTCGGATTCATATTAACAATATAATAAAACTATTATAATTCTAAAATGCAACGGCGATCTGTGGCCTTAAAATGTGTGGTAAACTGCCCGTTTTACCAACATTTGAGTTATGATAATAGAATTAAATTAACACGGTAAGGCATTTTAAATGGTATCGGTCATGGATTCGAATATTTTGCGGAGCACTAAATCATCCTAGTAAAAAGTTGAATACAAACCAATGGCAATCATTATCCAAATTAGTTCCCAAAAAGCGGGATAAAGTATAAATTCTTTTTCCGACGTGTGACAATTTTTTCGTGAGTACGAAAATAAGACTCAAAAACTAATTATATTCGGCACAATATCATCGCAATCTGTGGACATAAATTGTGTGGCAAACTCGCGATTAATAATAATTTTTGATTCCTATTTTCGTATTTACAAAATACAACGGCGATCTGTGGACTTAGAATGTGTGGTAAACTCCCGATTATAAATAGCTTTTGATTCCTATTTTCATATTTATAAAATGATAAAAGTATCATTACTCAAACATACAATGGCGATCTGCGGACTTAAAATGTGTGGTAAATAAATTTTTGATTCGTATTTTTGTACTCACGAAAAAATTGTCACGAGTCGGAAAAATAACTCTAACCCGCTTTTTGGCAAATAATTTGGATAATGGTTGGTATTTAAAAGTATGGGCGTATTACTAGGATGAATTTGTGTTGCGCATAAAATTTTAAATCTATCATCGATACCACTATTGCCGTATTAATTTAATTCTGTTAACATGACTCCTGGTATATAAAATATATGCTGCAATAATCTGCAAATATGAAATGCCTGGTAATATAGCTAGGTTGTAACTTGTAGATAGCAGTTATTCCATTGCTTATTGTATGTATATGAATTGTATGTATATATATTGTATGAATATGCCAAACGCCTAAAGTACTTCCACTCGAAGACTTCACATAGCAGTTCTTGCTCTCTTTAAGATTGTAGGCCTGAAGTAAAAGAAGAGAATTTAGAGTTAGGAATTGATCAATATAATAAGGGTATCTGGTTGAAGCAAGGATTAGTGCATTTACTCATAAGTGAAGGGACATATTACTGATACGGAGTTATTAAGGTCACTTACTCAGAAGTAAAAGAGACTAATATCTGAACAAAGTTACGGGCCCTCACTTAGAAGCAAAGGAGACTTATCTCTGCGAAAAGTTACACGCACTCACTCAGAAGTAAAAGAGACTCGTCTCTGAGCAATGTTACAGGTACTCATATGTACAGAAGACTCATCTCTGAGCAATGTTACAGGTACTCATAAGTACAGAAGACTCATCTCTGAGCAATGTTACAGATATAGTCACTCAGAAATAAAGAAGACTTATCTCTGAGCAAAATTACGGGTACTCACTCAAAAGTGAAGAAGACTTTTCTCTGAGCAAAGTTACGGGTACTCACTCAGAAGTAAAGGAGACTCATCTCTGAGCAGGGATGGCCAATTCGAATAAAGTATTCGAATGTATTCGAATATCTCGTCATTCGAATATCGGAATTCACGTTCATAAGAATATCGGATATTTGTGTGACGTCACACATTTTCGACGCCGCTTTCAAGACGTTTCCGTTGAATGAAAACATTCTCGATTGAAACTTGCGCGTGATTGTTTTTATCACTCATCAGCGTAAAGTGTTATTTAGGCCCGTAAACGCCTTTACGATTGCGTTATTTTCCCTAAAACGAAAATTTTCCCCAAATTTGTTCCACGATAACGATAACATTTTTATTTTTGTACGTGCACGTAATTGTGAATCTGGTGAATACGTTCATCAGCTGCGAGTTTCTAAAGACAACGCAACTTTTTGATTGAAAAGCGGCAATTTAAAATACTGAAAATAAAACCGTAAACAACATAAGTTTTATTGAGGCCCGCGAAAATTTAAAGAACGCTTTTCTAGGCAGTGAAAATCGCAAAATTTCCTGTGCCTCTGGCACACATTATGTTTGGTCGGCGTTTAGAAACATATCGTCACTAATTGAGGGCGGGATTTGCCTGATTATCCATTACTTTATTATGCCGTCGAATATTTTCGGGTTAACACGATACAAGGTTTGAAACGAGACTTTTTCCCTGGTTGTGAGTATATAATATAATTAATCTGAAGTATATTCAATCAATTTTATTGTGATGAAATAAATTTTACTCTGAGCATTTCGATCGAGCGGAGTCACTGTTAACAAGTACATCTAAATATTTGCCGAATTCGAAAAATACGGATAAAAACAATATTTAATCGGACAGTTTACGTCACGTTTTTATTTTTATGGTCGCGGATTGCAATGGTATATAAGAGTGGTGAGGATTTTTGTTTTGTCGACGCAACCGCAGGTTAAATTGAAGACAATTAAATTAATAAGAGCAAGACATTTTAAATATGCCCGTGTCGGTCACGAATTCATCACTTTGCACAACAGAAAAATGTATATTCGTTGTTATATTATTTGTTGTAAAAGTCGACTCTTTTAACAGGTGGCATAATCGCGGCGATGAATATGTATTTTAAATTTACTGCTAAACTTTATATGTATATATATTCATTGTATAAAATGAATTATTCTCTACACTTAACAGAATTTTATATATTATTTGAGATTTTTCTAACGGCGATAACGAGTTGGCAAGATTGCAAAAATACATATTAAAATTAAATACATCAAGCAGTTTATCTCGCAATTTTAGGTCACAGATTGCCATGGACCGAATAGTAATGTTTTTTTTTTGAGGTAAGAAGAAGCAACCGCGAGTTATATTGGACACATTAAATTAATATATAAAGATATTTTAAAATCTCGTAGTTGTCATGGATTGAATATTTTACGTAACAGAATGATCATTATACGCTGACAAGACGGCTCTTTTAACGAGCGCGGAATCGCGGTGGGTGTTACAGGCGGCAATGAGAATTTCCGATTTCGAAAATCCTGGCTGCGCGCTGGCAGTGGTGGTCATCTATTCTCTACTAATTTATTTCTAACTCCAAACACAACAATATGTTTCACATAATAACAATATGGTTCACATAAATTTATGTACAAATATACTGGTAGGTAGTAGAATACTCTAGGCTTAAATATTAGAATTTTTAAAGGCATAATGGATTTTCGATTGTTGTTGCCTGTATTGCCAATAAATTTTATTACTCTCAGAAAATATACACAATTATCTGAATACAAGTAGTATTTTTGTCAATAGACTCGACTATTATCGTAATATCATGGTACCAATGATAGAAAGCGTCAGACAACTTCTTGGCTATTTTTTCATATGGTCATTTGTACAAAGTGAATAATTTTAATAAACTGACTGTGTCACAAGTTGTTATTATTTTTTATTAATAGCTATAAACTATCAATTACTTTGTGTACATATACTGTTGGTCTGTGACTTTATTCTGATATTTCTATTGAAGCTTATTTCCTAATTTACTGGGTTTTAATCAACTAAAACAAAAATGTGTTATTTTTGATTTTAGAATGTATTCGGAATTCCAGATTCGAAAACATTATTTTAGAATGTATTCGGAAATGGCCATCCCTGTCTCTGAGCAAAGTTACAGGCACCCACTCAGAAGTAAAGAAGACTCATCTCTGAGCAAAGTTACGGGTACTCACTCAGAAGTAAAGGAGACTCATCTCTGAGCAAAATTACTTGCACAGACTCAAATAAGGAGACTCATCTCTGAGCAAAGTTATGGGCACTCATTCAGAAGCACTCACTCATACAAACGTCTTGTAGAAAGTCTTACTTTGTCTGGTTTGTTCAGCTTCAGTAACCATACAGGTGGGCAGACTCTGTTGAGAAATAGTCCTTCAAAGACGATTTTTGGATAAATCTTGAAAATCAGCGGAATTGTGACATAAACCAAGAATTCATAGATCACAAAATAACATGAGGAACTGAATATTCCACCCATGCATTCGTATAAAATTGTCGCCATTTTCAAATTAAGAGAGAATTCATTCGAAAGCACTACAGGGTTGTCCAAAACGAATCGAATATTCGAATGTATTCGAATATCAAAGTATTCGAATACCTTTTCGGCTGATTTTCCAATAATTCCGAATAGTAGCCACTTTTCGCCGTAAACGTGGTGTTTCGTTTTACGGGAATCTTCAAACGACTTTTTACGCTGTCTCACGTATTGTAATGACGATGAAATAGAATCGACACTTTGTTTGTTCATATTCTGTGCGACCGTACGTCGCATAGTGTTGCGACACATTTGAGAAAGTATGTTACTTTTATTTCTATGTGGCCTGCTTATTATTATATCAATCATGATATTTAATCGCAGGTCGGTTATCGTTACTTTAAAGAGAAACACGGCCACCGAGATAAAGTGATTTGCGACCCTTTCGTTTTGCCGATTCAGCAGAACACGACAGGGACAGGAAAACACAGCTGCGAAATAACCTGTGCACGTACAGTGTAGTACTTGTCACATTCCAAAATTATTTCAACATTCGGGTTAATAGGTTGTCCAAAATGATTGCCGCTTTACAACTTAAATTTACCGCTCAATTGTTAAAAATAGTTAATTCTGTGAGTATGATTCTACCAAACTAACATGATCTGGTTCTAAACATATAAAATTATTAGCGCATATCAGCATAACTGAACAACAGGGACACAATTTTTCTACCCGTATTATTGGAGGCCTATATGGAAAAACTCCCTTTTTGAGTGCTAAAAATAGACATCGTCCTATTTGCCATGTGGACTTATTAGCCGTCATTGTTACGATATCCAATAAATTGTCAAAGATGGAAAAACAAGTCGATTTATTAGAAAATAATTTCTGGCATATAATTTTGATAACGATAGTTAAAAGTATCGATCCTTTACCAGGATGATTTTTTGTTGCGCAAAATAATCCAATCCATGACTAGTACCAGCATTTAAAATGTCATGCCGTATTAATTTAATTTTGTTCAACGTAACTCATGGTTGTATCGACAATCTGTGGACATAAAATGTGTGGTAAACTGACCGATATTATTAAATATTGATTCCTATTTTCATATTGATAAAATAATGAAAGTATTAATACCAGATACCACGGGTATTTGTGGACATGAAATACGTGGTAAACTGCCCAATTGTAATTAATTTCGGATTCGTATCTACATGATAAAAAAAACTATTTTAATTCTGAAATGCAACAGCGATCTGTGGCCTTAAAATGTGTGGTAAACTGCCCGATTTACCAACATTTGAGTTATGATAATAGAATTAAATTAACACGGTAAGGCATTTTAAATAGTGGTATCGGTCATGGATGCGAATATTTGCGCAGCACAAAATCATCCTAGTAAAAAGTCCATACTTTTAAATACAAACCAATGGCAACCTTTATCCAAATTAGTTCCCAAAAAGCGGGATAAAGTATAAATTCTTTTTCCCACTTGCGACAATTTTTTCGTGAGTACGAAAATAAGAATCAAAAACTAATTATATTCGGCACAATATCACGGCAATCTGTGGACATAAATTGTGTGGCAAACTCACGATTAATATTAATTTTCGATTCCTATTTTCGTATCTACATACAACGGCGATCTGTGGACTTATAATGTGTGGTAAACTACCCGATTATAAATAGTTTTTGATTCCTGTGGACTTATAATGTGTGGTAAACTACCCGATTATAAATAGTTTTTGATTCCTATTTTCATATTTATAAAATAATAAAAGTATTATTACTCAAACATACAACGGCGATCTGCGGACTTAAAATGTGTGGTAAAGTTCCCGAATATAATTAATTTTTGATTCGTATTTTTGTACTCACGAAAAAATTGTCACGAGTCGGAAATATAACTCATACTTTATCCCGATTTTTGGCAAATAATTTGGACAATGGTTGGTATTTAAAAGTATGGGCGTTTTACTAGGATGATTTTGTGTTGCGCAAATATTTAAATCCATCATCGATACCACTATTGCCGTATTAATTTAATTCTGTTAACATGACTCATGGTATTATACTGCAATAATCTGCAAATATGAAATGCCTGGTAATATAGCTAGGTTGTAACTTGTAGATAGCAGTTATTTCATTGCTTATTGTATGGAAATTCCAACATACATTTAGATAAGCTTCAATTAGTGGATTTTATCTTCGAAGTATTCGAAATTTCATATTCGAAAAAAATAGTTTCGAATGTTTTCGAAATAGTGAACTATTCGATATTGGCAAGTTTAAGTCAGCAAAAGAAACCCAATAAGACTTCCACGATACCAAAAGTTGTGTCTGCTATCAGCATCTGTGTGGTACGTTACCGCACTTGCTTTTGAATTGAGGCATTATTTCATAATAGTCTATTTTAACCTGTTAACATTATCTGATGATTGAAATATGGAACCTAGTAGGACACAGTTCTCTTGATTTCAAAATGTCCCAAAATATAGTTCAATAAATCGAACACATTATTTGTCTCTGAAGCACGACGGCAGATGCGTTACAAGTCGTCACATGAATAGAAAACACAGCTAAGACAGATAATCATACATGGATCATTAGTTAAGAGCCACAACTGGTCAGCTATTATGCAAATGACCTACAAAGGTTGGAAATCCGACACATAAATATAGGATTTTCGTATTTATCCCGGGGAAGAAGAAGCCACAGCCTTTTGTGAAATTGTTTGATTATTTGTCTACTTCTAAAATCTTGTTTTTTCATATAAAATGCTAATAATGAATAAATCGATAATATATATTGTATGATATGATGCTGTTATTCTGTTATTGGAAAATGTATTCAAATGGACACTGGATTAATTGTATCACAAACATGGACAAAAATAAAACTGGATCTAATGAAATGGTGAATGTATCTTCTTTTAATATTTATCATTATTTATCTGTATATTGTATACTTGTAAAATCACCTAAATTATATGACAAAATTGGACACCATGCAACTAAATTGAAATCATGTAGTTGAATAACCGAAACCGAAAAAAAAAAATTTGTCAATGCCGAATATAGGGATGAATAGTTACTGTTAGTTTCCGATGCATGGACTCTATGGTCAGATGGTAGAGGAAGCCATAACCGACCTGCAGTTACGTTAACCACCACATTGGAAGGTTGTCCATTAGAGACGGCCAATCCGATCATCGCTTCATAAATGTATTGTCTATAGTCTAGCGTCGTAACCATACTTCGCCTGTTTGCCCTAACCAGTTACATTCATCGCCATCTTATCGACTTTCATCTTCCCCGGGGTAAATAAATATGTCTGTATGTAGTCTATATACCCTACAGCCCTACGGTATCCTATTATTTGGCAAACTGTGCGAGGTGAAACAATTCACACACATGCTGTTACGTACCAATAACTGCCTAACAATCATTATAGTCAAGACAACACATCGCCGGATGAGAACAGAACAGGCAAGTTTAAGTCACAATTTTGAGTTTTAAGAAAAACGCAAAAAAAACATTTTGAATTTCTTTTTTTGAATATCTAGATATTTACACTTATTAAGACCTGATCTCTGGTTATGTTAATGTGGATGAGAATATCTTTGTAATTAATATTTTTTTATGTTTTTTTACCCCCCAAAAAGGACTTTGGCCATTCTGTTTCTAACTTCTAGAAAATATTAAGGACCTAAGTCAGTAAGTCCAGCTAAAATTTTTATTATTGATTTTAAATATTGGATAAAGTGAAATGTTCAAAAATGTGACTTAGTCCACTTCTGTTCTCATCCGGCGACATATTTATCTCAATTGAAATCAACTTCGCTTTTGAGAAACGGTACCGGTACCGGCTGACCGGTATATTGCAGATTAAAAATCTCAGAAAATCGGTCTCCGTTCCTAACCAGCGTAGTGCGAGAACACGCCCTCCGAGAGGCGCAGTTCTTACCACTTCATGGCAGCTCCTGCCACGAACGCACCGCGGCAGCTCTTGCCATGGTTTTATAGCGCTATTCAGTAATCAGTATTAACGGTATATTCACAAATTAATCTACCAGATTTTAATTGATCATGTGGAATTATATCTCCTTAAACCCTAACCCTAACCCCAAATCAATCAAAACTGTATTCATAAGAAAAACGTTCCAACTTACCCAATATTTGTCACCATAATAGACAGCCCTGTCTTTACGGCCCACCTGCCGCGGTTACGGCAGCAAAATTTTACCCGCCATTGGTTTTCAATTTGCTGCCGCGGTAACGGCAGCTCGACATTGGTTTGTGGCAGCTAAAAAGTCAGTTGCCATGAGTTTGGCCGTAGCGGCCATGGTATGGAAATACTGCCATGGTTTTGCGGCAGCTGCAGATGCCACAGAATACTTAAAACTGCACTTGCCCTCCGATGGACGTTTGCGGAACTGTGGGAGCGCTGATTGCGAATTTGGGATCGCTGTAATAATATTTGACATTTTTATTTACTCAGGATGGGATTCACATATTTATCCCAGAAGAGAAGCAAGCTGATAAAATGAATTAATAATATAGCGAACCACGGCCTCTCACGTATATGCCGATGCTATATCTGAGGGGTGTGTAACCTCTATTACAGGGGGGTCAGATACAACTGGGTGAAGCCGCGGGCCGCACTTAGAAACTATATCTACGAAAGGCTATGGATACGAAAAATCCAACTTACGAAAATTCTTCTCTCAAAAATATTGCGTCGGCCAACGTAAGATTTTCTACACACGAAAGGCCTAACTAAAAACCGAAAACTTAAAAAAATGTGTGTAGTGATATTCGTTTATTTTAGGGTTAATTTAATGCAGTGCTTGAAGAAGTGGTGTCCAATTTAGAATATCGCGACCTTCATACATCGTTTTTTGTGGCGCACATATTCTAGTGCCGCCGTTAACCTCAATGGTCAACACCTCAATGGCGACCCCTGGCAAGCGTGCCATAGCCTACTTGGCACGCAAGCCCATTTATTCGGCACGCGAGCGAGGCCTTGGAAACGAGATCATTTTCCTCCAGATAAAAAGTTTCAAGACTCTGTGAATTATCTGATGAAACTCGATGTTTCTTTATTCATTATGGTTTGTTAACAATTCGTTATTTATTTGAACTCATTTTGTCTTTTCATGACGTAGACTATGTCTATAAAGAAATATATTATGACAGAACAAATGAGTCAGCTTAGGAGAAGAGCGCTGCATTGATTTTGCTACATTCTTACATAATATAGTTCGTCTGTGCCACCGTCTTTCTTCATTTCTGCTGGATTTATGGAGTTGTAAAGCTCATGTTGGCTAGATTTACTTGCCAACTTACTGTTATAAATTGATTTCGAAAGAAATATAAGCGATTAGAAAAGGGAATACGAGAGAGAAGTGCAAAAACGAACTATTGCGTGATGCCATTCCCGAAAATTTTTGGAGTCTTAAAAACTTTGCAACTACATTACTCTCCATGTTTTAATCTACATATGCTTGTGAATCTCGGTTCTTAGTAATGAACTTTATTGAGTCTCGTAATAGGAGTAGCCTGAAAGATGAAACCAGCAATAGTTCGTGTATTTCTCTGGGAGGTATAAAGTATAAACCCAATGTAAAATCTCTAATGCAGCAGCAGAAGTCTCACTGATATAGAATAAGAAAAGTAATCAAATATATTTGTCGGGCTGATATTTTCCCGATTAGTGAGTCTGTCTGTAAATGTTTAAAGGGTTTATTATTGCGTATCTCTGCTTTGAAAGTGGCAAAGCATTGTTTATAATTTTGATTGGCACGCGAGCCGAAAAAGGTTGCCAACCCCTGGTCTGGTCTATAGGTGACCAAACATATCGTTCGTAGTTTTTATTCGTTATTTCTCTGTTCTTTCTTCTTTCCATGTGTACCTTTCTATTTAGCATGAAGTAATCCAATTGTAACATGTATATATTTGTTACGCGTTTTAACCAGTGGTGGGATTCAAATTTTTTGTCAGCCGGTTCCTTTACAAAAGTCATATTTTTCAGCCGGCTGTGTTACAAACAGAACATTGATAGTAACCAGTAATGATAACCGGTTCGCTGATCTCATAAAATTCCGTGAGACGGGTCTATAGAACCGGTGCGAACCGAATGAATCCCACCACTGATTTTAACCGTTATTATAATTTATACCAATATTATGTCCTATTTTTTCGGGGCTTAGAACGGAAAAGGTTATTTACAGGTAGTGTGCGTCTCTACTTATGACATTTTGTACGAAGGTGCTTCCGGAACGAATTAATTTCGTAGGTAAAGTTTCTACTGTAGTTGCAAGCAGAAAAAATTATTTCCTTTTGTTATTGATCTTACGGCACGGTTAGGGGTCCTTGCAGAAATGGCGAGTTGAAACTCATAAATTGAAACTGCTATTCAAATTTATTTTCACACCGACTAAACGATTTGAGTGAGAAACACGTTTTTATAACGTGTATTTTGCAACGGGATTTTGCTAGCTAATTTTGCTAATATGACAGTGGCACTCAGGTAGCCTACTGCTATAGGCTTTGCGACGCAATAAGATTGGAATTGCTCTCTCCGGGACGCACAATTTTTATTTGTGGGTCGCAGTTTGCACATCCCTGCTATATCTGATTGACTTCTTATATAGTATATAATACAGTACGGGCCAGGAGCCTCGGTGTCCTAACCGGTCTTGCATACTGACCCTCAAATAATGATCAGCCAATTATTGTTAAATTAAAATATATTTTCTGTTGCTCCAAATGTATCATGATGTTGACATTGTTTGTAATTATAAATCTCTCTCGTCCGGTTATCATTCCATGTCGGGGTATGGAAATATTTAGGCAGTTATTTGTTTTCCGATGCATGGACTTGATGGCGGAAGAAGCTGTAAGCGATTACCTGAACTACCCTACGGTTGCAAAAAGTTCAGCATAGGGTGGTTCACGTAACCGATGGTGGTTTGAAGCAGTGGTCGGCAACTATCTGGCCGCGACCCATCGCTGGTCCGCAGAGAGGTGACACAAAAACGGACAAGGCTAATTTAAAACCTCTACAATCTAACCACAAACCCTACGACTAAAAACAGCACCCGACAAACACGATGTATTTCAGCAGCATTTCTGACTTCACAAACAATTGGCATGTCAGTAGGTCGCAATAATGCTGGGTCAATTGTTTCCACTGCGCCCGTATAAGAGTGTCTCTCATCAGTCCGTATAAGATATCTCCAACAAAATAATTATCGCTAAGAACGTGACTACTCCACTACTAGCTCGTAGCTAACCGGTCATGCCTAGTCAGTGCTAATTCTATACTTCAGAATCCGGATAATTATAAAGTTAGCACATCGGGTAAAAAAATTAGTTATGGCAAAACAAACATCAATCAATACAGAGTCAGAAGGGGTACAGGCATTGTTTCCTTTCCCAAAATCTTATTAATGTGAAGCCTGGTTTTCAATATTGATAACTATAACTTATTATCTATACTTATGACGTTATAATGCCCTACCAGCTAGCTTCTGTGAATCAAACATCGCGATCCAAAAAGCTATCACTTGCCGAGCAGCGAGCGATTTAAGGAAAGTGAAGAACGGATGCCAATAAATTAGTAAGAACGGGCAATTGACCTAAGAAATGGAAAAGCAGTTTGAAAAATGTTACCATTGAAAGATACAGAAGCTAAATGAGTTTTAGTTTCAGCATATCAGTCAAATATGTCTAAATCTTGCCTAGAATAAGATTGATTTGACAGCAAAGTATTTGAAAATGATAGTTAGCGATTTTATTGAAGACACCTCAACCAAGATAACTTTCTACGTCTTAGAATTCAAAAATGGCACCTTTTGGCTCGACATATTTGTGCGTCATCAAATCCCCCTATCGATCGGTTTGAAAAACAAACACTTGGAAAATGAACGTAAAATTGCTAGCACTTCCATTATGGCCAATTTGGTAGGCGTGAAAAGTCAGCTGCAAATTTCTCACTGAATTCGTTCAAAGTCGGGGTGGTGTGACATCAAGTGTGAATAGCAATTTTCTTTAGAAATTTATGCGTTTTAAATCATCACTTATATAAGGACTAAAACTACTAATATTGCCATAAGTTAAATGATAAAAAAAAAAGTTTTCCTGCATGGGTGCGGCGTGCGCTTTCACCCTATGGATAAGATATTTATTCTGAGGGGGGGAGTGGTGGAAGCCGACGAGACGGCTTAATCATACAGCCTTTAGTCTATTTACCAGTCCATGTTGGGATTAGTTAGCCAGTTATTTGTTTGAGCTGCATGGACTCTATGGCGGATGAAGCCGTAACCGACCAGCGGTTACGTGAACCACCCTACGATGGCGAAGAGCCCAGCAATCCTCTCACGCATAATTTTATGTTTGGGGAGCAGAATTGTAGTTGAAAAAATGCAAGCGCGTATGAACAATAGAAGGCTATGCATGTATATTGTACTAATATAGTAACTTGACAGAGCAAAGCCGTAGTTAGTTTGGCAATTGCAGGTCTTCGTATAATAAAGTTCCGTTGCGAATTGGGGAGAAAAGTGAACCTATTAAAATAAATTTTGTATAAACATGTAAGAAAAAGCTGTGTGATTTGAGCACAGAGTTGAGTGCTGGATAATTCCCAAAATTATATCGGGTTGAAGTCCAAATAAAGACAAAGAATTCATGTAGAAAATGAAAGAGCAGGGCCTGTGCTAGGAACTGTGGGGCCCAATTAGAAATATGATGGCATACCCCCTACTCTTCATAGTAAAATTTATGGGTCTTTATATTTCATAAAAAAAAAATATACAAATGAAAATAATAAACATTTATTACTTGCTATACAACAATTTTTAAGGTAATTTGGATGGTTTCATTGTTTTACTTTCAACATCAAGAAAGGCAAAATAGGAAATTTCAATAATTATCCAGGAGAGTACATTTCTAGCCTTTTTATCAGCAAATTTATTCCAAATATTTTCAAGTCAATAGCTTTAGCAATCTCGCTTTGTATAGAAAGCATTGACAAACTGTTGAGTTTTTTAATTGCTAATGGCGACATAACAATAATTTACGAAATTTACTATGCATAACAATTTAATATTATGAGAAAGATTATTTCACTTTATTTTTCACGTTTTGTACCTCATAATACAGATAAATAATACAGAAAAAGACTAGCGCAGGGTGCGGGGCCCAATTCGATAAAAGCAGCCATATCGGCTTGAAACCAGCCTTGTGGAAGAGATGTTGCTTCTTTGTTTAAAAATGGTTCCATCTAATAAAGTATTTTTATTGGCATTGGTACATATATTGGAGAATATCATTTATGTCAAGCGTACACCCAGCATTTTGTTGCTACTCCATGTTTAGCAATGGTATTTTATTAATTTTGCTAGTTGCCTCTTCAGCAACAGTGTTTTAGTTACGCATTCATTTGCATTACGTGGAAAATTTGAAAAAGATGTAAAGCTGCAATTGTTACGATGCCCAATAAATTGTCGCAAGTTGGAAAAAACAAGTTGATTTATTGAGAAATATAATTCATACCTTTCCGCTGTTTGGCAAATATTTGAAAGTATCAACTTTTTAATAGGATGATTTTCTGTTGAGCAAAATATTCAAAGCAATGACCGATACCAGCATTTAAAATGCCTTACCGTATTAATTTAGCTCTTTTCAACATAACTCGTGGTTAAAAATATAAGCATTAGCCAGCCTACTACTCTAAAATTTCACGGCCATCTGTTGACATAAAAAGTATCGTAAAATGCCGATAATTAATTTTTGATTCGTATTTTCATACATACAAAAATATGAAAGCATTAATAGTCTAACACGGCAATCCGTGGGCAAAAAATGTCTGGTAAAATAGCCAGGTTGTAGATAACAGTTATTCCATTGTTTATTGTATGCAACTAGTTAATTATTCGGTATCCCTGACTGAAATATTTGATGAAATGAATGAAAATAAAAAGAAATTTCCATAAGACATTATGCGATAAACGGACCATACTTGCTAAACATTATAGACAGAATTGAAAAAAAAAATTTAAAATAAATTGCTCGAAAATTTTGAAACAAAACGAAAAGTGATTATCTCAGACAGACAAACTGAAGAAATGTGGAACTAATATAATTTTAAATCAAATTATCCAATAAGTCATCCTCAGATACGGCGTCTGTGACTCACTAGAAGCCAACGAACTCAACCCTAGTATCAGCAATCAATGCTTTGAATCTTTCCAACTGATCATCGTTGAACTCGCAAAACCACATGTACAATTTTTTAACCTGACATTGATGAACAATTTCACTGATTGTAGATAATCCTTCATCTCTGAGTTTGCTGACATAGTTCCTACTCAGATGCAAGATGTCGATCTGAAATGATACATGTTGTTATCATATAATATTTATGAATTGATATATAGGTCATGGTTGGAACGCATATGGGTTGGTTTGCTACTTTAGTATTTCCCTTGAATACTTCAGGTACTTTGACAGGCAGATTAGAAACCTATCAAAAAATTTGTCCATCTGACATTGTGGAGCAGAAAGTGGAACAATAATACTAACTCTATATCTAACTCTAATTTTTTCCAATTTTATTAGAGAATCAATGCAGAGAGACAGGAAATATAAGCGCAAAGATAAATAAGATTATATGACATTGTGGAATAGCTATCCAACTTCACCAGAATCAACAGGGCGGAGTGTTATAAGAGAATAGAAAAATGGCAAAAATATAGGCCGCAAATAAAATATAAATTTTTTCACATGGCCTCAAGTAATTTGTGAAACTGCAAAAAATACAATTGTATTATTTTCTCTTGCCTTCCAGGCTAAAAGTTGTTTACCTAATAAAACCTTCATACACTCATCATAACTCCAGAGAATATAAAGCAATTACTTATAAGTATAAGTTTATTTCGACTCCATTATCAGCATAAAAATAAAATGATTGGTACAAATAAATAAATAAAAACTGAATATGAAATCAGGAGGGCAAACAAAACCTTAGATAAGGTATAAAGCGTACAGTATATAATATGGAAGGTTTTGCCTAGAATGAGCGGTATGTGTTCACTCACCTAAAATAATTGAAATATTCCACACGCTCACACAAGTTCAATGATTTGCTAATTGTGCCAAGCGCTACGAACCAGGGTTGAAGCTGTAATGTCTTGTTGGAGCTAGAGGCAAGCCTATCATCTTAGCTGGAGCTGCAGCTTCGAGAAATTTTAGTGGCTCCAGCCCTCAACCAATTAATTTCTTTTTCCAATTCATAATTTTCATACAAATGATAAAATTCATCCTTTGTCAGTTTTAAAATTTTTTTCAATAGTTAATTATTAATTTTAATTTTTAAATTTATATAAAATTTTCATTTCTATTTTGAATTATTTAAAAATTCAATTTATTAAGCATTGGTCTTAACTGTATGGATGTTCCCCCCACTATTGACTCTGCTTAGTGCTTATACTTGCTTGTACTTATACAATTGCAAAATTTTTCATGCATAATTGGGATTGTTTTGGAGAGATGGCGCTCAACTGGTTCACATAACACAAGCCATAATTTTTCTTTGAAATATTTAACCATGTGCCGCACAGGTACTGGTAGATAATGTAAGCCTATCGCAGGTTTTTCAGGAATAATTTTTGATTATTGCAATTGAACTGAAACTTTATATTAACATTAAAGGTATTTGATTATCAACAAATTCATACACATCTGATAACTGGATAACACGAAGAACACGAAAATGAGGCCATGTTCACAACCTTTTTGATTATCTGTCTGAGCGAAAGAATTGTCTGAGTGGCTACAAAAAATTGCAATTGTTACGATAATGTTGACTTATTAGTGATTGGTCATTATTACATAATGAACAAGGAAATCGAAGCTCAGGAAAATATCAATTGCATAACAGTTTTTCAATTCCCAGATTCCCATCTTATACCCACCACCTCAGGGTGTGATAAAATGGGTAAGAAATGCTGAAACCTGGGATATTTTGGTCCGTAAACTCATCAAAAAGCTGCTGGCACAGAGCTTCGTTCAGGGTTAAAAACAAGTAATAATGGCACATAATACAGTAATGTCCGAAACATTACTAAATTATAGCCAACATCTGGTCAGGTATATAAACCGGTTTTACCTTGGCATTACTAGTGTGTTCCTTGAATGCTTTCATTCCTTCAGCTGTCAGATTGCAACTCACAGCCTTCAATTCCTTCACCTGACATTTTGAAACAACTAATCCAACTTCACCCCAACCAGCAGTGTCAAGATTATCGTTTTCACTGATATCTAGTATATCCAACTGAAATAAATAAGATCAGTGAACTAATGTAGATGAACTTGGTCATAAATGTGATCTTGACAAAGAATAAAATTATGAGAAATGAACAAAGCAAACCATGAAAAAACTGATTGATCAGGATAGACAACATTTTATAAAAAATTCAAATGTCTGTTGTTTCGGTGGAAAATCTGATAGCTGAATAAAATTTTACAAGTTAACCAGGGCATATACACTGCATGGAGAAAAAGTTTCTTGATAATTGAGTGTTTTCAATTACCAGAAGCCAAATTTTTTAAATTCCATTGAGAAATATTTGCTCACAAAAGAGGAAAGATGGTGTATTTGACTTTTCAAGTGGAATGTTGTTTAGGTTAACTTATATATACAGTTGTTATTTCAATGGGCGACAGCATTGCACTACCTTCAACACAGAAAACCTTCGCAACAAACAAAAATCAACAGTCACTCAGATATATTAGCAAGACTGTGATTGCATGGATAGAACCTAGAACAGTGATTCCCATCTTTTACCCCTGCGAACCGACAATACGCAACAATATGGCTCATGCACCAGCAGTTAAATTATGAAACAGGCGTGCTGTTTTGATTAAAATATTTTGTAGTGAATGTCCGATTAAACACTAATAAATATGATTAGTTTCCAAAGTGTTAATCTCGGCAAGCGGTTCTTTGAGGACGAATCAAACTTAAGTGAAATTTGTTTTTATGGTTGGTTCTGCGATCATTCAATAATAAATTTGGAATAGAAAATATGGGCAAATGAAATATTACGACCAGAGATATGAGTTTAAGTACTTTTTTTTGGAACAACAGAAAACTGACAAATAACACGCAAACCCATGAAAATGAGGCAACATTCACAACCATGCTGAATATATGTCTGGGCGGAAGAAGCATCTTGAGCGGCTGCACAAACTGCAATTGTTACGTTATTGTTGACTTATTAGTGATTGGTCGTTGTTACGGGAATAAACAATGAAATAGAAGCTTCAGATCCCACTCCCATGCCCACCACTACAGAGTGAGATAAATTGAATGGGCAATGATGAAACCTGAAATATTTCGGTTTGTCAAACTCATTAAAGGCTGCTTTCACAGAGCCTCATTCTGAGTGTAAAGCGAGTAATATTGTCGCATAATACAGCAACGTCCAAAACATTTGGGTGTCGCTTCTCGATAACCAGTTTGGTTCCCTGCGACTTTCCTTCCCCTGTGAAACTGTGTAAATTGTTTTTTTTTTGTCATAATTTATGATTGTGATATTTTTTACTGATTGGAAAAAATAAACATGACTGGACATTTCTAAATTATGGCATATTAGGGATGGACAATATAGAATAATTTACTATTCTAGAATAGTTAAATCGAATCCAGATTACCGAATCCTATTATATTTTTATATTTATTCATCTGACATTGTAGAATAGCTATCTAACTTGACCAAAATCAGCAGTGCGGAGTGTTATCAGAGAATAGAAGAAAAATGGCAAAAATATGCGCCGCTACGAAAATAAAAACATTTTCACGCCGCCTCAAGTAATTTGTGAAACTGCAAAGAATATTATTGTATTGTTTTCTCTTGCCTGTTTCTCTAATAAAAGCCTTTATACACTCACTATTACCCCAAATAATATAAGTTAATTACTAAGATATCACTCAGTTCAACGATTTACCAATTGTGCTAAGCACTGTGAAAAAGGGTCGAAGCTGTGATGTCTTGTTGGAGCTGGAGCCAAGCCTATGAGTTTAGCTGAAAGCGAAGCTTCCAGGAAATTTAGTGACTCAAGCTCATGACCAATTAATTATTTTTCACATTCATAAATTTCTTAAAAACTTTATACGAATGATAAAATCCATTATTTATCAGTTTTATTTTTTCAACAGTTAATTTCTGATATTATTTCACAATTTCAGAATTGAATTTGTATAATTAAAGTTTCCATTTAATATTCACTTAATTTAGAAAATTATTTTAATAAGCGTTGTTTATAACTGTATAGATGTAGATATTTCCAAAAAATTGTTCCTATACTTTAGTATTGCAAAATTTGTGATGCATAATTGGGGATTGTTTTGAAGATAGGGCGCTTACAAACTGGTTTAGAGAAAATCTACAATAGACTTGGATTAAATTAGCTAAAAAACCTGTTAGCGGCATGGTTGGTTCTAAACAGTTTGTTAGCTAATTTATGCCCAGTCTATCGTAGATTTTCTGGGAATAATTTTTATTGGAGCGCGTAGGAAGTTATAATGACATTTAAGATATTCAATAAACAACTTATTTATGAAAAAATTGTTACGTTATTGTTGACCTTTAAGTGATTGGTCACTGTTCCTGAAATAAACAAGAAAATCGAAGCTCGGGAAAAATATCCATTACATCACAGATTAAAATTTTCAGATTCCATTCCTATGCCCTCAACCTCATGGTTTGTTAAATAGTGTGGGCAATGGTGTACCTGAAATATTTCAGTTTGTCAAACTCATCAAAGGCTGCTTGTACAGAGTTTTGTTACGAGTGTAAAGCATGTGATAATGTCGTATAATACAGCAATCTCCAAAACATTTGGGTGTAGCTGCTCGATAACCAGTTTGGTTCGTCGCGACTTCACTTCCCTAGTAAGTAAATTATTTTTTTGTCGTAATTTATGATTGTGATATTTTTTACTGGTTGAAAAAATAAACTTGACTTGACATTTCTAAATGATGGCAAATATATGTTCAGGTATGTGAACTGGTTTTACCTTTGCATTACTAGTGTTTTCCTTGAATGATCTTATTCCTTCTGCTGTCAGATTGCAATGTGAGGCATCAAGTTCCTTCACCTGACATTTTGAAACAACTGATCCAACTTCACCAAAGCCAGAAGTGCCAAGCTTATTGTTCCAACCGATATCTAGTATTTCCAACTGAAATAAAGAAGATCAGTGAACTAATGTAGATGAACTCGGTCACAAAATGTGATCGTGACAGTGAATAAAAGTATGAGAAATGGAGAAAGCAAACTTTAAAAACTGATTGATCAAAATGGACAAATTTTCCTATTAAAATTCAACAGATGGCTGATTCAAAATCTGATAGCTGATTGAAAAAAATTCAAGTTAATTAAGACATATATACTGCAAGACATATATACTGCAGGAAAGTTTCTTAATAATTAAGATTTTTCAATGAGCAGAGACCAATTTTATTAAGTTCTATTGCAATGATATTCACCTACAAAAGAGAAAAGAGGATATTTGCCTTTTTTAAGAGGCGTTTTGTTTATGCTGACTTATATATACAGTTGTTATTGCAGTGGGCAATAGAAATAGATTGCTTTAACTACAGAAACCTCCGCATCATTCAGATATAAAAGCAGTGCTGTCATTGCATGGATAAAACATAGAATAGTTGTTCCCAACCTTTCAACCCTGTGGACTGGCAACACGAAATAATTTGGCTCATGGACCGGCAATCAAATTTTCGAAATGAATGAAAAAGCTGACTTGTTTTGATCAAAATATTTTTAGTAGTTTTAAAACTATTTTTTAATTAGTGTTACAAGTTAAATAATAATAGTGTTTTTAAATGGTTCTGCTGACTTGGTATCTCGCGTAAGTTACTTTGACAACCCCCTCAACCCCTCAAATAATATTGAAAATCCCATTTATGCCTAAAGCAGACAAAAGCTCGCTAGTAAATAATGTTAATAATCTTTCAAGATGTATTTGTAATAGAGTACTGCGAATTATGAGAGATCTGTTATGAATATCACTTAGATATACAAGCATGGTAAGATAAGTTTATTTCAACTCCATAATCAGCATAAAAGGCGATTAAATGATTGATAAAAACAAATAACAAAAACTGATTATAAAATCAGGAAAGCAAATAAAAGCTTAGATAAGGTTTATAAAGTACAGAATTTAAGATGGAAGAAGGTATTGCCAAAAAGTACTGGTATGTGTTCACTCATCTTAATTTATTGAATATATCCACACACACGCACACAACCGTAAGGGTGTAATGAAGTTAGAAAAAAAAGCTTTAGATGAATTTTATAGTAAACAAACAAAAAAATAAATGAGTAAAAAAAAAATTAGAATAAAAAATAAGAATTTGAAATAAAAATATGAATTGTTTGCCATTGTCCAACCAAAGTTGGTGCATGAAGAGATGGGCTTCATTCACCCATGAAGAGCCTAAATATTGCCAAGTTGTAGTCCAGATTACATCAATTATTAAATGCTAAGCATAACAGTTTAAGTAAAATATAATTATGTTAGGGTATTGATACTGAGGTAGGTATTGGAATATATTGGTTATTAAGGGAGTGAGCAAGGATAAAGGAATTCAGGACGTTTTCATTAGAATCCTTTGAGATTGACATGGAAGATTTATCACGGAAGATGATTGTTCTTTGCGTGAATCTAAAAGTTTCTGATAAAATAGAATTTGACGCTTTTTTCGCAATTGGTATCTGGTTTTTGGTAATCCTACTCACAAATATTGAAAAGTCAAACCACGTTTTCTTTTATTGAATTGTTAAATTTATCTAGGGCTCATCACAAGAATACCCTAAGGCAATGGTTTTTAAAGGAGCTGTGCCTCCTTTTAGAATTTGTCAAGTCTTGCGCCCTACCTCAAAAATAACTAGATAAAAATAAGCTACAAATAATGGTAAGGCGAAAGTATGTTTAATTCGAAAAATACTTTGAAAATATTGGATTGGATATAAATATTTTTATTTTTAATTATCTTAACGCCCCCTCAAAAATTGTCTAAGCCCAAAGATGTGGGGCGCGCCCTACCGTTTAACATCCACTGCACTTGGGTTGCTAAATTTACCAAGCAATGTTGGAAATGTTAATGTTCTATGCATGAGCATGCATGTACGTTAACCTGTTTGTTACCTTCGCATTACGAGTGTTTTCCTTGAATGCTTTCATTCTCTCTGCTGTCAGATTACAATTCCGAGCCATCAATGCCTTCACCTGATATTTTGTAACAACTAATCCAACTTCACTAAAGCCAGAAGTGCCAAGATCCTTGTTGTCACTGACATTCAGTTCATCCAACTAAAATAAATATTTAAATTAGTCCTTCAATTCATAAATAAATTGAATATTCATTTTGAAAATTTATCATTCACTCATTATAATTTTATCATTTTGCCTAAACGGTGCCAGATGTTATGCGAAGTATCTGATGTTCTCTCAATCCAGGATTTTTTAACCTTCTGTTTACTAGAATATCAAATAAATCATTCTAAAAAACTGGAAAATCTAAACTTAAAATATATTTGATATATTATTTGAAAATGTAAATAAACAATGGTTCGGGGTTGACCTTCTCTGGATATCAATTCACTAAATTCACATACACTCTGTACAATAAAGTGAGATCCAAGGTTTATCAACAAAATGTTTACAACATATTCAATGGATTAGGCAATAATTTTGTTATCATATTCCAAGTCTCAATGAATATGTTACAGACCTTTCCACAGACTTTCCATTTACTCAATTCCATTATTTGATCTTTAGTTGCTTTGAACTTTTTCCATGGGTCCATCAGAAGTTCTTCGACCTCACTCTCAGTTGCAAACTTAGATATTGCAAGAAATAAATCAAATGGCATGCCGGTTATGGACCGAATATCCAGAGTGCAAATCTATTAAAACGAATAGGATTATAGGGAGGTAATTTTTAAAATTGATGGAAATAAAAGATAAAACTTCATATCAATGCCACTATGCCAGCAATCTGTGGAACATTATGACTCTCGTCAAAATAAATCTAAAATGACAAACTTTGTCACAGGTCAGTGTTTATATTCAAGATTTCATATAATATTTCTAACTAAATTGTGAAATTTGCAATAAATATTAGCAAGCTATATTAAAAGTGACATACTCTAATACAATTTATTAGTCTATTAGTTACACCGTCGAGCTTCAGCGGGTCAAAGACATAGCCAGCGATAAGAGGCTATTTTTTCTATCAAAAAGAGTGTGTGACATGCTTATGCTAGGTTTTTGCGCAGATTTTTTCATGAACAGCACTTAACAAATAATACAAATGAAAA
Source organism: Styela clava (assembly GCF_964204865.1). Classification (NCBI taxonomy): domain Eukaryota; kingdom Metazoa; phylum Chordata; class Ascidiacea; order Stolidobranchia; family Styelidae; genus Styela; species Styela clava. The sequence goes on along the minus strand of NW_027556420.1, from coordinate 3,957 downwards.
TATTTGCTTCTCACTCCAAATACTATAAATGAAAAGTGAAATAGCGGAAAAAAAGATCAATTTTATCTTCTCTACATCACAACCTAGTTTGGCAGAAATGCTGAATGATAGATCAAGCAGCAATAAATAACAAAACCTTTAATCCTGAGTGACTTCCAAGAGCGTCCAGTTTTTCTTTTGTGAGTTGGCAATTTTGTATGACAAGGTCAATAACCTCATTATTTGCTGTCAATAAAGAACCGAGAGCATTGAATCCTTTTTCATTCATTGGGTTCTCACTGATATCAAACTTGGATAGCTGAAAACATAGAAATGAAAGTTAACTAACAATAAGATTACATATCTGAATTTTCTTTAAAAATTGTGACAGATACGATTAATAAAAACCGACATCAAAAGTTTATCATTATTTCAAGCAAGCAAATTCTCATCATATGTTTCACAGTGTTACTTTGGTATGTTTGAACTGGGCGTAAATATAGTGTATCAATTAGTTCAAATAAAAATGGAGATAAATAAAAAACCTTGCATCTGTGTTAAGTTATTTTTTACAATCCTACTTAATATCTTACTGGAGATATGAAATTTTTTTCCTCAAGCAGCTGATGATGACTTATGTTACACGACTTTGTTTCTGTCATGCGAAGGGAGCATGAATAATAGATATTAGGTCAGAAAACTAGGATTGTCGATGTAGCCCACCGTGCTAAGTGTTAGAAGTACGCTTGTCGCCACATCTCTGATTACCCTGCGTGGGTTCGCATGATTGAATCTTGTGAGGAAAATATGTGTGAAAGGTTTACTGGACTCCTTGCCATCGTAGGGTGGTTCACGTAACCGCGGGTCGGTTGGGACTTCCTCGGGATTTGAAGGATAGGATAGAAAAGAAGACTTTACTATCCAAATTTACCAATATCAAACATCATAAAACCAGCTGTTTTGTGTGTATTTTTTAGCCAACTCAACAAAAGAGCCACAGTGGCATGATATTATATTATAACTCGGTCATACTTTTAATCCAGAATGACTTCCAAGAGCATCAAGTTTTGCTTTTGTTAGCTGGCAATTTTTTGCAATGAGTTGGTCAACTTCATAGTTTGATAAAAGGTCACCAAGAACATCAAAAGCTTCTTCGTCCATTGAATTTTGACTGATATCAATAACGGATATCTAAAAACATAAAGATAACGAACATCAGTGCAATAAAGGCGGATATTTTGGCATTTTAATATTTGAAGGCTGTGCCTACTAACACAGAAGAGTGAATTTAGAACCACTAACACAAGTTGATTTCCTGATATATATCAACATCACGCATCAAAATGTCGTAAAACAGTGAAAAATAAATGATAAGACTCAATTATATGCCATCCATATAATCCTTTCAAAAACATTTCAACACCTCAAAAACAAACTAGCTAAACAATAAGCTACAAATAACAGACCCTTGAGCGAAAATGTTTTTTATTCAAAAAATACGTGGAAAATACATGGATGGAATGTAAATATCCAAAATAAACAAATGTAAATATCCAAAACAAGTCGGGCAGGATCAAATCTAACAAATATTTTTATTTTTAATTGGCTTCACGCCCTCTCAAAAAATTATCTAAGTCATTGTGCCCCACCGTTTGAGAACCACTGCCCTAATGGGACTATCTTCAACAAGAAAATTAAGAAAGGTTAATGTCCAATGCATGACCATGCACGTAAGTTAACCTGTTTGATACCTTGGCAAGATCCTTGTTGTTGCTGACATTTAGGTTATCCAACAAGAATAAATAATTAAATTACGGTAGTCTTTCAATTCATAAATAAGTTAAATATTCTTTTTGCGAATTTATCATTTATCAATTTATTATTATTCTGCCTAATCTATGAGTTTAAGTTTTTTTTTTGAAACAACAGAAAACTGCAAATAACGTGCAAAACCATGAAAACAAGGCAATGCTCACAACTATGCTGAATATTTGTCTGAGCAAATAAGGTGTCTGAGCAGGTGCATATATTGCATATCCATTGCATCATAGTGTTTAAAATTCTCAGATTCCGATCCCATGCCCACCACCATCTTAGGTTGTGATGAGTTGTATGGGCAATGCTGAGATATTCCGTCCCGTAAAACTCATTGAAGGCTGCCTGCACAAAGCTTCGTTCTTAGCAAAATGCATGTGATAATGTCACATAATAAAATCTGATATCAAAATATTGTTAAATTCTATTGTAAAAATATTTGCTCACAATAGAGGAAAAATAGTGTACGAGTATTTGACTTTTCATAAGGAATTTTGTTGAAGTTGACTTATATATGCAGTTGTTAATGCAGTTGGCGATATGGATGCATTGTCTTCAATACAGAAAACCTGCATCAAATAAGTATGAACAGTCACTCAGATATATAAGCAGGACTGTCATTGCATGGATAAAGAAGACACAGTGGTTCCCAATCTTTTACGCCTGTGAACCGACAATACACAATAATATGGCTCATGCACCAGCAGTCAAATTTTGAAACAGGTTAACAAATTACCAATTAAACTTGAGCTAATATGATTATTCACCACAGCGTTATTCACGGCAAGCGGTTAATTAAAAACAATGAATCAAACTTGAGTTGCAAGAAATTCTGTTTCTATAGTTGGTTTGACAATCATTCAATAATGAATTTGGAATGGTCTACGTGGACGAACGACTATAACCAAAAGAGATATGAGTTTTGGAAAGAACTGAAAACTGACAAATAACATGCGAAACCTCGAAAACGAGGTAATGTTCAAAGCCATGCTGATCATCCGTCTGAGAGAAGAAGTGTCTGAGCGGCTGCATAGATTGCGATTGTTACGTTATTGTTGACTTATTAGGGATTGCTCATAGTTACAGTAATAAACAAAAAACCGAAGCTCAGGAAAATATTCATTGAATCACAGAACTCCCATGCCCACCACTACAGGGTGTGATAAATTGTGTGGGCAATGCTGAACTCAAGATATTTAGATCTGTCAAACTCATCAATGGCTGCTTACACTGAGCTTTGTTCCATGTAAAAAGCATGTAATAATGTCGCATAATGCAGTGAAAAATCAAAATTATAGCAGATATGTGGTCAGGTATATAAACTGGTCTTTACCTTGGCATTACGAGAGTTTTTTTTGAATGCTCTTATTTCTTCTGCTGTCAGATTGCAACCTTGAGCATTGAATTCCTTCACCTGACATTTTGAAACAACCAATCCAACTTCACCAAAACCAGCAGTGCCAAGATTCTTGTTCAAACTGATAGTTAGTTTATCCAACTGAAATAAATAAGATCAGTGAACCAATCTAAATGAACTCACAAAATGCCAAGATCCTTGTTCGAACTGACAATCAGTGTATCTATCCAACTTATGTAAAAAAAATTGGCGAACTGACCAATCTGAGTGAATTGGCCAGAAAATGGTATTTCATTAGATAAAAAAACAGTGATATCAGACATTCGGACGGAAAAGATCTCACAAACTGTTTTAAAAGCTGTTGACATTATAAAACATTTTTCCTAACGAATTCAAGCAGCCACATACTGCTCGGTTCCGACTGCTGTCATTGTGATTGTGCAACAGGATTGCTGATCTAATCGATATCTCACGGTAGATTACAAAAATGCTGGCCGGCACAGTTTCATGAATTGTCTTTCAATTTGTCTTGGGAGTTATAAATGACTAAAAATACTATGTGTTGACTAAAGGCATTGCACTGGAATAGTCATTAAACAACTCATAAACTGTTTGTTATATCAAGACATGCTTGATTTATATCCAATGCATGGCCATTTATGTAAGTTAACCTGTTTGTTACCTTGGCATTGCGAGTGTTTTCCTTGAATGCTTTTATTTCTTCTGCTGTCAGGTTGCAATCCCAAGCCTCCAATTCCTTCACCTGGCATTTTGAAACAACTGTTCCAACTTCACCAAAGCCAGCA
>NW_027556419.1:0-91212 GCF_964204865.1 Styela clava | reverse complement strand
TTCTAATAATCCGGGTTTGTGTCTACATATTCTCTCTGCACTCTTTGTGAACTACTACTGGAAAATATATGGGTGAATAATTTACGTGTTCACTCTGAATTACGCTCTGTACAAGATGCTGCTCAAAAGTATGAAAATGTTTCTTTTCTCAGTCATTTTAAACGTGGCTCTGGACTAATAGCTGTTCGAAAGCATTTCAGATTTGATTCCCACACTCAGTAAGAACTAGCGTATGTCCTAAACCAGGTTCTGTATAAGCCAATATTGAAAAAAATCGGGATTTTCACAGACATGATAATAATTTCCAACTAGGCTTGGCCCAGGTGGCCTCTCAAAGGTAATAAGGAGTCATTTATACATTCGCTTCAAACTACGCTCTATTCATGCATATACTCAAAATAGTCTTCACCCACTTCAAACAAACTTTGTAAAAGTAGCTGCTGATGATGTTTGAGTTTTCATTCACACATTTACAAAAGAAAATCTAGATACTTTTGTGTATTCATTTGTATGGATGAACACTGGCGAATTGTTATATACACCTGCATGCTCAATGCCTTTCTCAAGGAGAATGTAGAAAGAGTGAATGTAAATTAGAGAGGAATCCGGCCCCCTTTTGAGGTTAGTATACACCATTAGGGGGTGCATGAGAAAAAGTAGAACAAGGATTACACTGTGTCACACAATTCTTGTTCTTGGTTTATAATGGTCAGACCCCAAAACTGTAGAAAAATTACATATTTTTTTTTGAATTTTCAATATATGAAATTTTAGTTATGTAAAACATCACGAAACTTTCTTTCAACATAGCCTAGTGCCTTTTTTGATGTTTGTGCAATTCCAGAAAACTGTTCTTTGTATACTATGTAATAAATCTTGAAAAAGGTAATACAAACTCATATTAAACAACTATTTTTCAACTAAAAATAAATAAAATTAGTCAAAAAAAGATTCTTTTTCAAATTTCCAACTGTATTCCACATTGATATTATGAATGGTCTTGATATGTAGTCACCCTTCACTCATTATACTGTCATTGTTTACGACCGTTAGTTGTTATGCAATGTTTTTGTGTGAAAAGTGCAAATTTTTAATTAATGTTTTGCTGGAACAATATGTACGACCACCCTATTGGATGTCATCTTTACCACTGAAAAATTAACGTCTTCTTGGTCCTTTGAGCCTATTGTAGTGTTTAATTGGAAAACTATAGAAAAAATCTTTTTTTTGCTTTGTTTTTTTGAATCTTATTGGTTGGCACAAAAAGTTATTTAACATATGTTGGTGTAAATTTCTTCAGGATTTTTTTTTATAGAATGCAAAAAAATACATCTTTAGAATATAAAAAACCACACTAAAATATAGCACCAGACTAAGTCAATATAAAAGTTTTTCTAGGCTGTATTATATTATATTTTCCTACAAAAGCCCGATTTTGTTGAATCCCCCTTATTTTCATAAAAACAAAATTTAAAAAGGAGTAATGAGATTTTTTTAAAGTATGCCTACATATCAAAAGCTAACAGAAATCGAGGTAAAAAGCCAGTAACATAAATTTGATCATATTTTTGATTCTGACCTGAATTGTGACTTTATTTGATATGTTACTTGAATCATGAATAATTTATTGAACTCAGACCTTATCCAAAACCTGGTATTTTATGTTTAGTTATATTTTCAGAGCAAAACAGCAATATTGAAGCCAGCAATACTTTATTTTAGAAAGTGTTGCTTTGTAATGTATTGTTTTTATTGTTCTCGTTGTAATGTCCGATCAATTATCAACTATCCTGTTGTCATGACAAATTTGAAATTTCTTGATTTTCAATTTAACGTTTCAAATTATGCGTTCAACTACTTAGTAATGGCATAGATAAGATAGGAATCTGACCTCATTGTGAAGTTAGTAAAAACCACTAGGGGGTGCATGAGAGCAAGTTGAACACAGATTACCTTGTGTAACACAGTTTTTGTTCTTGGCTTCTACTTCTGATTTTCTGGTTTACCTGAAAATTAAAGATGACATAATTTATTTATATTTTCCTGCAAGTATATTTTCATGGAAAATTGTGGGTTTTTAAAACATAATCTGATACTATTTTTAGTTTTTTTCAAAATTTCACGTATGTGTTCCTTGTATTGTATGTAATGAGTCTGTGTAGCTGTGTTTCTTCCTTCCCCTAAAAACCAACCTATGTGAATAAATGAAATGTGGTTAAGGAGAATGGATATAACAATTTTCAATAATCTTGTTGTCATGACAACCCTCAAAATTTCTTGATTCTTGATCGATCAATATGTGTTTTATTCAATAGTAACGCCACGTAGATATAATATAGAACATCATAAAAAAATTTTATACCCTATTATGATGCTATTTTTAGTGTTTTTATATTCCAATTATGTGTTCCTTGAATGAATCATCAATAAATTAATACAAACGCATGTTAAACGACTTTTTGTTAACCAAAGAAAGCTTGGAATAATCAAAAAAAAAAATAATATTTCCTAATTTCTAAATTTTCAACTTCCCTTCACTCCGATTTCTTGATTTGCACCCTGTATGTAGTCAGCCATTGTTCACTCATCGTACTGTCATTGGTTAATAGGGGGATTAAAAATTCAATTATGTCTTGCTAGTGTGTAAATAGGGCAATTTTCAAATGTAACATAAACATCAATGTTTGATTATGACAAGTTGTACATTCCCACTTGTGCCACCAAAAAGTTGATTTCTTTTTGGTCCTTTTAGGCTATTTTATTGTGAAATCAATGTGAACTAGGATTGGAAATCTAGAAAAAATATTTTTTTTATTTACCTACATGTCCTTTTGGTAGTGTGAAGTTCTTCAAGATTTATTACATAGAATACAAACATACCTGGAATATCAAAAACCCCAAAATATAACACCAAACTGTATTACTATAAAAGTTTTAGGTTGTTTCATATTATAATTTTCCCATAAAACACGATTTTGTGGATAGATTTGTGTATTAATTAATAGTGAGGCAATAACAGTATCAGACCTTTAATAATAAGCTAAGTAATGGGTATATTCGAAGACTTGTACGGTGCATTGGTGATACTTATAAGCTGGTGCTTCCAAATATTCCTATTAAGTTCACTCACACTAATCAAACGATATAGAATCATGGTGGTGCATTATGTGTATCTGTCAACAGTAAAGAGACCAACATTCAAGTAAGATTTAAGCAGAGCATGCGCTCTACTGAATTATTATAAAGATCAATATCTTTCAATATTTATCAACATTACAATACATGCATTTTCAATTAGATTTGTTTAACTGGTCACTTGTTAATTTTCCTTCAATGGCTGTGATTATTCCCCTAAATTAGTCTTAATTGGTCTGGCCACTTTTTTAGTTTACTAACTCTTATCTGTTTACGTTTGTCATTTGGTCCTTAATCGCTGCTCAGACCTCTGACTTGACTTGTGACTTGAGAGAGAGGTAACTTTGCTTGATTTGGTACTTGAAATTTGAAAAACGATAATTAAGTCAGTAATGATCTATTTCAATAAATCTTGCCTTAAAATGTATTATTTTCAATATTCTCGTTAAACTTCTACAAATGAGGTGACAGTGTCTTTGACTCTTCTCACTGTGCGTATTTAGAATAACCCTTCATATTGAGTGTGAATGAATAGGTTCCCTGTTTTTAAAAAATTCATGTTGTTACCAGAATAACCAAATTTCTTGATTTTAGTTAGTCATTTTGAATTATGCAGTATGTATGATAAAGTGTGATAAATGTATGTCTCCACATGGTTGTGTTTTTTCCTATCCATAAAAATCAAACTGTGCAAAAAGATTGAATGTGGTGAGGAGAATGAATGAGAAAATCTTGTTATCATAACAATTTTGAAATTCCTTGATTTTTGATTCATCATTTCAAATTATACATTCTATTTCATAGTATCGTCATAAATAAGAGAAGAACCTGACCACGATGTGAGATTAGTTGAGACCACTAGATGGTGTGTGAGAGTAGCTAGAACACAAATTACATTTTGTAACAGAATTTTTGTTCTTGGCTTCTGATTGGTCAAACCCCAAAATTGAAGCAAAAAACCACGCACATTTCCAAGTGTAAAATTTGTAAAAATAAGTGAGGGGGATATCCCCAGGATCTTTTTTTTGGAAAATTGTGAAACTGTAAAATATCATGAAACTTTGTTATGACACAGTCTATTGCCATTTTTTTAATTTTTTGATTTTTCTTGTAGGCTACGTGTTTCTTGTATTCTTTGTAATAAATCTTGAAGGAATTAATACAAACTCTTGGTAAAGTATTATTTTTCAACTAAAAAGAAATAAAATTAATCGAAACAAATTTTTCCAAACTTCCAACTTTATTCCACATTAATATTATGATATGTAGACACCCATTCTCCACTCATAATACTGTCATTGGTTACGACCCCATTGGATGTCACCTTAATCACTGAAAAATTCAGATATTTTTAGTCCTTCAAGTCTATTGTAGTGTGAAATTTAATGGGGAATCTATAAAAAACATCTCTTTTTTGTTTTGTTAAATTGAATTTTATTGGTAGGCAAAGTTATTTAACATGTGTTTGTGTAAATTTTTCCAAGATTTTCTCCATAGAATACAAAAAAGACATCTTCAGAACATAAAAAAACACACTAAAATATAGCACCAGACTAAGTTATTATGAAAGTTCTTTAGGTTGTATTATATTAAATTTTCTCACAAAAGGCCGATTTTGTTGAACCCCACCCCCCAGATTCATAAGACCGAAATTGAAAAGTGAATAATGTGATTTTTTTTGAAGTACATATCAAAAGCTAACATGTCATTGAGGTAAAAGACTCGTAGCAAAAATTTTTTTTTTCGATTCTGACCTGGATTGTGACTATATAGAGCACTTTAAATAAGAGCCTTACAAGCTGATGTGAAAAAAAATTGATGATAATTTTGGTTGTTCATGCATTTAATAGATTTGTGTATTAATTAAGAGTGAGGCAATAACAGTTTAAGACCCCTGATAATAAGCTAAGTGATAGTGAATACTCAAAGATTTGTACGGTGTATTGGTGACACATCTGAGCTGGTGCTGTCAAATATGCATATTAAGATTACTCACACTAATCAAGCGATACAGAACCATGGTTGTGTGTTATATGTACCTGTCAACAGTTTTTAAATAAGACTCATCTCTTTGGAAAGTTACAATAAAACACTCAAATACCAAAAACTACTTGAACTAGACAAAGTTATGAATGTGCATTATGCAAACTTACTCAAAAGTCAAAAGTATAGTATACTCATCTCTGAGTGGAGTTGTGGGCAAATAGCCAAATGCTACTGAAACTATATAAGTTATGGTGTTGCATAACATGTGCTCAATTATCAGTAAATGAGACCCATTTCTGATTAAAGTCAAGTGCCAAGTGTTACTGATATAAGATACTATCTCATTGCATGTTAGTGATTACAGGCCGATGCACGGCTCGAAGTAGTTCGGGCTTGATGCGACCAAGAAAAATTTATGTGGTAGTGAATTCCACCTGAAGTTCTTGGTAAAAATTGACTTAGGGTAAATGAAAGTTAACTAATGTTGAATCATGGTAGTATGGGTGCTATATAAGGGTTAGGCCATAATTTTGTTCTAATTTTTTTTATTTATTTCTAGTGAGAGTTCAGAGATTGTCTGTATTAGCCAAGTGAATATACCCCTGCCCATAGGTTTAAGCCCCTTTACACAACTTGATGTAAAGTAGGCAAACAAAATTAGTTACCTCCATCTTGGTACACATACTTCTGAATCACCAAATCATGTAGTACAGCTAATAACTTTTTTGTTTTTTTGAGGGAAAAAGATCCAGAACATTATAAGAACACATTTCATTATCATATATGGAAAAGCACGAGATGAGACATATTAATAATTAGATTTTTATATACTAGTCTGTAAGTTATATGCGAAACTGGCAAAAGGTGCTGAATCTGTAAGGTTACCACTAAATAGATAGCGTGTAAAAACTTTATTACAAGTAAGAGATAATTTACCTATTATGTGTTAGCTATTGATATGTAATTCAAACTTTAATAATCTGCTTATTTTCAATATCTTTATCAACTATTGACCTCAGTAATAATTTTTCTAGTCAGCAAGATGTACCAGTCGTTATGAGACCTCAAGTGCTTAGCAAACAGACGTTTATGTTTTATCATAAGTTGCATAATAATAAAAGTTGGGTGTGATGGACAGATATAATCTTCTTCGTCCAAGCATGAACAACACATTACCATGGATTGATATCAGTGTTCCATAGTTGGTATGTTCCAACCACTGTATCCATTAGGAAATAGCATCATGCTTTAATAGGTTCGAAGGATTGCCTTTCTCTTTGTGCTTCAGCAAAACAAAAATCCTTTTACATATGGCGGTATCCACTATCCACCTCTCGCAGTAGAAAATAAATTTTTGAGTGGTAATTTATTATTCATCAAGTCCATGCATCCGAAAACGAATAACTGACTAACTAATTTCATACCCGACATGGACTAGTAACCGGACAAGACACCATGATTCGCCATATGATTCACATGTTAATTCTGAAACTAGACTCAATCAGATATTGCTCAAAATTATTACTTGCCATGGAACTACAATGCGCATTAATAGAGGATGATGAATGTTTTTTGGTTACTCATTTTTTCACAAATTGTTCCTATGTTAACTCATTACCCTCAAAGTTGAATAAACTGAAATATATTTTTTGTATTTTGAAAGTTTTGTATATGGATTCCGTAAAAATAATTGACCAGCCCCGGTCTAGATTATAATAAAATCTTCAAATGAACGTCTTCATGCTCTTGATTAAAAACTTCATTTGCTTTACAGAGCCTAGTTCAGAGTGGATGTTCAAGTTCAAACTTGATATTAGTGGTCCAATAATATTATAAGTCCACTCATAAGCGAACTCATATTAAACAATTGTTTTTCAACTAAAAAGAAATAAAATTAGTCAAAAAAAGATTGTTTTTTCAAATTTCCAACTGTATTCTACATTGATATTATGAATGGGGGTTCATATGTAGTCACCCATTGTTCACTTATTATACTGTCAATATTTACGACCGTTAGTTGTCATATTATGCCATGTTTTTGTGTGAAAAGTGCAAATTTTTAATTAATGTTTGGCTGGAACAATATGTACGATCCTATTGGATGTCACTTTTATCACTAAAAATTAACGTCTTCTTGGTCCTTTGAGCCCATTGTAGTGTGCAATTTAACTGGAAATTTATAAAAAAAAAAAAAAATTTTGTTTTGTTATTTTGAATCCTATTGGTTGGCACAAAAAGTTATTTAACATATGTTTGTGTGAATTTCTTCAAGATTTCTTTCATAGAATGCAAAAAATGCATCTTTAGAATATAAAAAAAACACTAAAATATAGCACCAGACTAAGTCAATATAAAAGTTTTTCTAGGCTGTATTATATTATATTTTCCTACAAAAGCCCGATTTTGTTGGATCCCACCTTTTTTCATAAAACAAATTTAAAAAGTAGTAATGTGATTTTTTTAAAGTAGGCCTATCAAAAACTAACACGAAATCGAGGTAAAAAGCCAGTAACATAAATTTGATCACATTTTTGATTCTGACCTGAATTGTGACTTTATTTGATATGTTACTTGAATCATGAATAATTAATTGAACTCAGACCTTATCCAAGACCTGGTATTTTATATTTAGTTATATTTTCAGAGCAAAACAGCAATAGTGAAGCCAGCAATACTTTATTTTAAAAAGTGTTGCTTTGTAATGTATTGTTTTTATTGTTCTCGTTGTAATGTCCTCTCAATTATCAACTATCCTGTTGTCATGACAAATTTGAAATTTCTTGAATTTCAATTTAACGTTTTAAATTATGCGTTCAACTTCAACTACTTAGTAATAGCATAGATAAGAAAGGAATGTGACCTCATTGTGAGGTTAGTGGAAACCACTAGAGGGTGCATGAGAACAAGTTGAACACAGATTACCTTGTGTAACACTATTTTTGTTCTTGGCTTCTACTTATGATTTTCTGGTTGACCCGAAAATTAAAGATGACATAATTTATTTATATTTTCCTGCAAGTATTTTTTCATGAAAAATTGTAGATTTTTATAACATAATCTGATGCTATTTTTAGTTTTTTTTTTAAATTTAATGTATGTGTTCCTTGTATCGTATGTAATGAGTCTATGTAGCTGTGTTTCTCCCTTCCCCTAAAAACCAACCTATGTGAATAAATGGAATGTGGTTAAGGAGAATAGATATAACAATTTTCAATAATCTTGTTGTCATGACAACCCTCGAAATTTCTTGATTTTTGATCGATCATTATGTGTTTTATTTAATAGTAACGTCATGTAGATGTAATATAAAACATCATAAGGTTTTTGTTTATAACATATTATGATGCTATTTTTAGTGTTTTTTATAATCCAATTATGTGTTCCTTGAATGAATCATCAATAAATTAATACAAACTCATGTTAAGACTATTTGTCAACCAAAGAAAGCTGAAATAATCAAAAAAAAAAATTTTCATTTAATTTTTCGATTTTCAACTTCCCTCCACTCCGATTTCTTGATTTGCTCTCTGTATGTAGTCACCCATTGTTCACTCATTGTACTGTCATTGGTTAATAGGGGGATTAAAATTCAATTATGCCGTGCTAGTGTGTAAAAAGGGCAATTTTCAAATGTAACATAAACATCAATGTTTGATTATGACAAGTTGTACATTCCCACTTGTGCCACCAAAAAGTTGATTTTTTTTTGGTCCTTTTAGCCTATTTTAATGTGAAATCAGTGTGAACTAGGATTGGAAATCTAGAAAAAACATTTTTTTTATTTACCTACATGTCCTTTTGGTAATGTGATGTTCTTCAAGATTTATTACATGGAATACACACATACCTGGAATATCAAAAACCCTAACATATAGCACCAAACTGTATTACTATAAAAGTTTTAGGTTGTTTCATGTTATAATTTTCCCATAAAACACGATTTTGTGGATAGATTTGTGTATTAATTAATAGAGAGGCAACAACAGTATAAGACCTTTAATAATGAGCTAAGTAGTGGGTATATTAGAAGACTTGTACGGTGCATTGGTGATACTTATAAGCTGGTACTTAATATTCCTATTAAGTTCTTTCACACTAATCGAACAATATAGAATCATGTTGGTGCATTATGTGTACTTGTCAACAGTAAAGAGACCAACATTCAAGTAAGATTTAAGCAGAGCATGCGCTCTACTGAATTATTATAAAGATCAATATCTTTTAATATTTAACAACATTACAATACATGCATTTTCAATTAGATTTGTTTAACTGGTCACTTGTTAATTTTCGTTCATAGGCAGTGATTATTCCCCCAAATTAGTCTTAATTGGTTTGGTCACTTTTTTAGTTTACTAACTCTTATCTGTTTACGTTTGTCATTTGGTCCTTAAAATCGCTGCTCAGATCTCTGACTTGACTTGTGACTTGAGAGAGAAGTAACTTTGCTTGATTTGGTACTTGAAATTTGAAAAACAATAATTAAGTCAGTAATGATCTATTTCAAGAAATCTTGCCTTGGAATGTATTATTTTCAATATTCTCGTTAAACTTCTACAAATGAGGTGACAGTGTCTTTGACTCTTCTCACTGTGCGAATATAGAATAACCCGTCATACTGAGTATGAATGAATAAGTTTCCTGTTTTTTAAAATTCATGTTGTTACCAGAATGCCCCAATATCTGGATTTTAGTAAGTCATTTTGAATTATGCAGTATGTATGATCAAGTGTGATAAATGTATGTCTCCACATGGCTGTGTTTTTTCCTATCCATAAAAATCAAACTGTGCAAAAAGATGGAATGTGGTGAGGAGAATGGATGAGAAAATCTTGTTATCATAACAATTTTAAAATTCCTTGATTTTTGATTTATCATTTCAAATTATACAAATAATTCAAATTATTAAAAATTCTATTTCATAGTAACGACATAAATAGGAGGATAATCTGACCATGATGTGAGATTAGCAGAGACCACTAGATGGTGTGTGAGAGTAACTAGAACACAAATTACATTTTGTAACACAATTTTTGTTCTTGGCTTCTGATTGGTCAAACCCCAAAATTGAAGCAAAATAACACGAACATTTCCAAGTGTAAATTTATTAAAAATAGGTGAGGGGGATATCCCCAGGATCTTTTTTCTGGAAAATTGTGATGTAAAATATCATAAAACTTTGTTATGACACAGTCTATTGCCATTTTTTTAATTTTTTGATTTTTCTTGTAGGCTACGTGTTTCTTGTATTCTTTGTAATAAATCTTGAAGGAATTAATACAAACTCTTGTTAAAGTATTATTTTTCAACTAAAAAGAAATAAAGTTAATCGAAACAAATTTTGTTTCCAAATTTCCAACTTTATTCCACATTGATATTATGATATGTAGACACCCATTCTCCACTCATTATACTGTCATTGGTTACGATCCCATTTGACGTCACCTTAATCCCTGAAAAATTCAGATATTTTTAGTCCTTCAAGTCTATTGTAGTGTGAAATTTATTGGGGAATCTATAAAAAAACATCTCTCTTTTGTTTTGTTAAGTTGAATTTTATTGGTGGACAAAGTTATTTAACATGTGTTTGTGTAAATTTTCCAAGATTTTCTCCATAGAATACAAAAAAGACATCTTTAGAATATAAAAAATACACTAAAATATAGCACCAGACTAAGTTATTATGAAAGTTCTTTAGGCTGTATTATATTAAATTTTCTCACAAAAGGCCGATTTTGTTGAATCCCACCGCCCATATTCATAAGACCGAAATTTCAAGGTTTGATAGATTTGATAGACATTTAATAGATTTGTGTATTAATCAAGAGTGAGGCAATAACAGTATAAGACCCCTGATAATAAGCTAAGTGATAGTGAATACTCAAAGATTTGTAAGGTGTATTGGTGACACGACACGTCTGAGCTGGTGCTGTCAAATATGCATATTGAGATTACTCACACTAATCAAACGATAAAGAACCATGGTTGTGCATTATATGTACCTGTTAACAGTATGTAGGTAAGACTCATCTCTTTGTAAAGTTACAATAAAACACTCAAATACCAGAAACTACTTGAACTAGACAAAATTTTGATGGTGCATTATGCAAACTTACTTAAAAGTACAGTATACTCATCTCTGAGTGGAGTTGTGGGCAAATAGTCAAGGGCCAGATGCTACTGAAACTATATAGAATTATGGTGATGCATAACATGTGCTCAATCATCAGTAAATGAGAACCATTTCTGATTAAAGTCAAATGCCAAGTGTTACTGATATAAGATACTATCTCATTGCATGTTAGTGATTACAGGCTGATGCACGGCTCGAAGTAGTTCGGGGTTGAAGCAACCAAGAAAAATTTATGTGGTAGTGAATTCCACCTGAAGTTCTTGGTAAAAATTGACTCAGGGTAAATGGAAGTTGACTAAAGTTGAATCATGGTAGTATGGGTGCTATATAAGGGTTAGGTCATAATTTTGTTCTAATTTTTCTTATTTATTTCTAGTAAGAGTTCAGAGATTGTCTGTATTAGTCAAGTGAATATACCCCTGCCTATAGGTTTAAGCCCCTTTACACAACTTGATGTAAAGTAGGCGAACAAAATTAGTTATCTCCATATTGATACACATACTTCTGGAGCACCAAATCATGTAGTACAGCTAATAACTTATTTGTTTTTTTGAGGGAAAAAGATCTTAAACTTTATAAGAACACATTTCATTATAATATATGGAAAAGCAAGAGAGGAGACATATTAATAATTGGATTTTTATATACTAGTCTGTAAGTTATATGCGAAACTGGCAAAAGGTGCTGAATCCGTATGGTTACCACTAAATAGATAGCGTGTAAAAACTTTATTACAAGTAAGAGATAATTTACCTATTATGTGTTAGCTATTGATATGTAATTCAAACTTTAATAATCTGCTTATTTTCAATATCTTTATCAACTATTGACCTCAGTGATAATTTTTCTAGTCAGCAAGATATGAGAACCTCAAGTGCTTAGCAAACAGACGTTTATGTTTTATCATAAGTTGCGTAATAATAAATGTTGGGTGTGATGGACAGATATAATCTTCTTCGTCCAAGCATGAACAACACATTACCATGGATTGATATCAGTGTTCCATACTTGGCATGTTCCAACCACTGTATCCATTAGGAAATAGCATCATGCTTTAATAGGGTCGAAGGATTGCCTTTCTCTTTGTGCTTCAGCAAAACAACAAACCCTTTTACATATGGCGGTATCCACTATCCACCTCTCGCAGAAGAAAATGAATTTTTGAGTGGTAATTTATTATTCATCAAGTCCATGCATCCGAAAACGAATACCTGACTAACTAATTTCATACCCGACATGGACTAGTAAATGGACGAGACACCATGATTCGCCATATGATTAAGCTATGTCCTAGGCTTTCTTCTCTCCCGAGATAAATGTGTTTCTATGTATAAGTTGTAAACAAATAACTCTCCCAAATCATGTATGTTTGTGTGTACATTCATCCTAAACTAGGCCTTGTACAAGCTACTCAAAAGTATCAAGATGTTCTTCCTATTATGGAAAAATATCAAGAAGATCATTTATACATTTACTCTGAACTCGTCTATTACAAGTTATTACTAAATATCTGCTGAAAAAGTATTGGCGCTGTCTACTTCTACTCAAGACTATCTTTGTGTTTTTGTACAAAAATGCTACTAAAATTAATGAAAACTGACAATACGAACTACAGAAGAAATACATAGCAGATTTATTCACATGTTATTTCTGAAATTAGACTCAATCAGATATTGCTCAAAATTATGGATGCATATTACTTGCCATGGAACTACAATGCGCATTAATTGAGGATGATGAATGTTTTTTGGTTACTCAATTTTTCACAAATTGTTCCTATGTTAACTCATTACCCTCAAAGTTGAATAAACTGAAATATATTTTTTGTATTTTGAAAGTCTCGTATATGAATTCCGTAAAAATAGTTGACCAGCCCCGGTCTAGATTATAAAAAATCTTCAAATGAACGCCTTCATGTTCTTGATTAAAAACTTCACTTGCTTTACAGAGCCTAGTTCAGAGTGGATGTTCAAGTTCAAACTTGATATTAGTGGTTCAATAATATTATAAGTCCACCAATTAGAAGCTGAGAGATAGATCGATACATAAAGATAAGTATGATGTATTGCTGATACATCTTGGCCTGTGCTGTCATGTCTAATCTTTATCCTAAAATATAGTTATATAAATGATTTGTTTAAAACTAGCATTATGATTGTTTATCTTTTTCATTGACAAAATTTAAAATTTACATAGTTTATAATATAAATATTATAATGGAAATAGTTTGTCTGAACTTTGACCCCTACTTCCATCTATATTTATAACTTTTTATGCATCTGTATAAAAATAATTATGGTGGTGCATAATGTGCTCTTGATTAAAAGAAAAGTAGACCCATTTCTTAGCAAAGTTACTTGTGAAAAGTGCAGTGCCAAGAGCTACTCAAACTATATTCGAGTGGTAGTGAATTCCACCTAATGTTCTTGGTAAAAAATGATTGAGCGTAAATGGAAGTTAACTAATGGTGAATCATGTAGTACAATTAATAACTTGTTTTTTGGAGGAGCAAGATTGAAAGGTTTATAAGATAATTTATATTATATAGATATAATTTCAATATAATATCTAGAAAAGCAAGAGCAGAGACACATCATTATTAATTACTGTAGGTTTTTGTTTACCAGTCTGTATGTTATATGCAGAACTGTCAAAAGGTGCTGAAACTGTGAGGTTAGAGGTTACCACTAAAAGGCGCATGGGAATAGATGGTTTGTAATGAACTTTATTACAAGCAAGGGATAATTCTGAAGGGTTGTTGTCCAATTTTGATTTGAGTCCCAACTTTAACATTATTATTTCATCAAGGCTTCTTTGCTAGTTTGACTAATGTACATGTATACTTATAATGTGTTATCTATTGATAGGTAATTCAAACTTTAATAATCTGCTTATTTTTAATATCTTTATCAACTATTGACCTCAGTAATAATTTTTCTAGTCGGCAAGATGTACCAGTCCATATGAAAACCTCAAGTGCTTAGCAAACAGACGTTTATGTTTCATCATAAGTTGTGTAATAATAAAAGTTGGGTGTGATGGAGAGATATAATCTTCTTTGGCCAAGCATGAACACTACATCAACATGGATTGATATCAGTGTTCCATACTTGGTATATGCCGACTACTGTATTCATTAGGAAAAGCCATCATGCTTTAATGAAAGTTTAAAGGTTTTGCCTTTTTCTTTTTGTGCTTATTCAGCAAAACAACAAATCCTTTTACATACAGTGGTATCCATCCCTCTCAGAGGGGAATTATTGAGGGGTAATTTATTATTCATCATTATTCATATACTTACTTGGTCATATTGCTATTTTACTGGATGGTGATAAATGTTACTTTCAGACAGTTGCTATGAATGAACTTGTAAACAAGTAACTCACCCAAAGCATGTTTGTTTGTGTGTACATTCCCTCAAACTAGGCGACTAAGTATCGACATGTTCTTCCTATTATGGAAAAATATAAGGAAGATCATTTATAAATTTACTTTGAAGTAGGCTTCTATTCAAGACTATCTTTTTGTTCCTGTGCAAGAACCTACTAAATTCAATGAAAACTGAAATTAATGAAAACTACTCAAAAAATATATAGCAGATCCATTTACATGTTAATTCTGAACTAGACTCCATCAGATATTGCTCAGAAGTATGGATGTATATTACTTGCCACGGAACAACAATGCGCATTTATTGGGAATGTTGAACGTTTTTTGATTACTCAATATTCCACAAGTCATTTTTCTGTTAACTCATCAACCTCAAAGTTAAGGGCACAGAAATAAATTTAGCCACAATGTGAAATATCTTTTTCGTAATTTTATAGTTTTTGTATATGATCTTTGGTAAAAATAGTTGATCTGCCCTGGCCTTGATTCTTCAAATGTACGTCTCCATGATCGTACGATTTGTGTGATGTATTGCTGATATATCTGGGCCTGTGCTGCCGTGTCTGATCTTTACCCTAAAATAGAGTAATAAAAAAGATTTGTTTAAAAATAGTGTTATGCTTTTCAATCTCTTCCATTGACAATATTCGAATTCACATAGTGTATATTATAAATATTATAATGCCATAGTTCGTCTGATCTCTAGTACCATCTATGTTTATAACTCTTTGAGCATCTGGGTTACTTGTAACTCTTCTATCTGTACCTTTCCACTTTGCATTTCAAAGGTATATGCTCTCACTTATAAGTAATGAGCTTCATATCATCTGAGCAAAGTTACGGACGATCACTGAAGTTTCAAGAGCTACTTAAACTATATAAAATTGATGTGATGCATTAATTTATGTGCACTCACTCAGTAATAGAAAACTCATCTCGGGCGAAGTTATGGTTACTAAAATGAGAAGGTCTACTGAAATGATATAGGATTATGGATGTGGATCACATGCACTCACTTAGAAGTAAGGATGACTTATCTATGAGCAAAGTTATGGGCGACCACCAAATGCAAGGACTACTGAAACTATACAGAATTATGGCAGTGCAATATGTGCACTCACTCAAATGTATAGAAGACTTATCCTTTAGCAAGGTTACTGGCATCCACTAAAGTACCAAGGCTACTGAAATTAGAAAAAATGATAGTGATGTGAAGTTAGGGTCAGACACTGAATGTCCAAGATCTACTGAGATTATATAGCTATTGTCTAGTAATTACCAATTGATCAAAGGCTCAAAGCAATTCAGGTCATAAAAATCAGGAGAATAAATATAAGATAATGAATTTCCACCCTACTGACGTTCTTGGAATACTACAATTTTTGGCTTCCATTTTGTCTGGCTGGTACACTGATAATAAACGAATTGTAGCTCACAGTCAACAAAATTTGACAAATGAAAGCTTTTTGAAAGGGGAAAATAATTCTAAGATAAATGAAATATTTTTGCCATTCATGAGAAACACATTAGCATGGTCATGGTCATGGTCATGGATTATATGTAATAATATAATGAGTGTAAATGTATTTCTGTCCTTTAATTTTTTGGATTTTATTAATGATTTTAAAGTATACTGATTGCTCGGAATTACATATTTGATTCAAATATTCAGTAATCAATTTACCCCAAAATATGACTGACTTGGTTTAGAAGCATTGGATGTATTATAGAATATATATTTCGTAGTCACAATATTTGTAGAATGTGCTGCGAGAGCCTGAAAGTAGGTTTTAAATGGTATGCAAACAGGCGTTGTCTGTACGTACTCATAAATTATATAAGCATAAAATTTCACGTTGTCTACACTGGCTGTATGACATGACAGTCAGACATCTATGAGTCTTCAAATGTTCGGTGCCACACACAGGCTATGCAAAGACAATGGCCAACGTGACATGTCATGAAAATGATCAATTATAAAATAATAATTTATTAACCACAATATTTGAATTATAGGTCGTTTGATGTAAGAACTCATATATTATTCGTAAAAGTTTTTTGTCATGTGCGATAGTCCTAAGTTCCGAAAAATTGATTGTACCCGGACTCGACCCAAGACCTGGTATTTTATCTTTTATATTTAGTTACATTTATAAAGAAAACCAGGGATAATGAAGTTAGCAATGCTTCATTTCGAGTAGTGTTCATTTTCAATGTTCTTGTATGAATGAGCGGACAGTGCCTCTGACTCTTCCCACTGTTCATATTTTGAATAACATATTTAGTATGAATAAATTTCCAAAAGTCATTGATGATCAATTGCGATAAACATATGCATTCACTTTACAGTGTCTTTTTTTGGCTCCCAAAAAATCAACCTATTTAAAATTTCTTCCTATTGGCCATTTCGAATCATACATTCCATTCCATAGTAACCATTTAAATAAGAGAGAAATCTGTATTCATTGTTAGTTTAGTAGAAATCACTAGAGGGTGCATGAAAGCAACTAGAGCACAAAACTTAAAAATAGAACAGGTTTTTTTTTCAAATTTTGAATTTGTAAAATGAAAGAGGTGGGATTGGGGGTGGATTTCCCCAAATATTTTTAATGTATGAAATTTCAGTAATATGAAACATCATGAAACTTTCTTTTAACATAGTCTAGTACGGTAGTACTATTTGGTTGTTTCTGATATTTTATATGCTTTATTATAAGAAGTCTTTTTCGAAATGTATCATCTTCAATGATTTTGTTAAAATTCTTTAAATAAGACGACAGTGTTATTGACTCTTCCCACTGTTCATTTTAGAACGCCTCCTGCATATTGACTGTGAATAAGTAGATTTCCGACTTTTCAAAATCCATGTTGTTATCAATTTCTTGATTTTGATTGGTCAGCTAGTATTACGTTATATTTATGCTCAAGTGTGATGGATGTATGCCTTCACTTAGTCATGCCCTTTTCCTTTCCCTGAAAATCAACCAATGATTGATGGACTGTGGTTAAGGAGGATAGATATAATAACATTGTTGTCATGGCAACTTTGGAATTTCCTCATTTTTGATTGGTAATTTCAAAATATACACTCTATTTCAAAATAAAGGGAGCTGACCTCATTGTGAGGTTAGTAGAAACCACTAGAGCCTGCTTGTGAGCAACTAAAGTACAGATTATTGAGCAAGTTAATCGTAAACACTGCAATGCCATGAGGCACTCAAACTATATAAACCTCACATTCGTAATGCTCGCTAACTCCGAAGTAATTGAGCATTATTTCTGATCAAAGTTAAGTCCAAAGTGCTACTATTATAAGATACTATAGTGTTGCATGTTAGTAATTACAGACCGACCTACGTCTTGAAGTAGTTCGGATTGAAGGGACCAAGAAAAATTTATGCGGTAGTGAATTCCACCTGAAGTTCTTGCTTTAATACAGGTTCAAAGGTATTGCCTTTCTCTTTGTGCTTATTCAGCAGAACAATAATCCCTACCTACATAGAGACCTAATGTGATTGAATTATGCATATTGTTCGATATTAAATTTTTGGATAATAGGAATACCTAGTTTATTTCTTTAAGCTTTCAAATTCCAATGCAGTTTTGATTCAGCAATTATTTATTTAGCAGGCAGTATTGCTTCTTATAAGTTATCTATATAAGTCTGAACCTGGTTGAGTGACCCAAGCCTCCCCAAGACTGACATTTGAACATTTATTTAGTCTTCGCTAAAATTTGGCTTTGGGAAAAATAGATAAATTGCAAATTTGTATTAAAAAGTTATTGCTTTCTGTTATTTAGCCATTTCTGTAGATAAATACTGCCAAACTGTTATTACGCATGAACAAAGCATAAGTTTTTAAATTTTGGAAATGCAAATAATCTTTAAACTGTAGTGAAGCCATTATAAATTATATACTGGTAAGCATAAATTTCATGCTTTCTGCACCAGGACATATTCATGCGAAATCTCTAATTCTTCACTTTAAATGGGCTATACAATTACAATGGCATAATAGCAACAGGAACATATGGTGTAGGAGAGGCTTCCAGCACTTGTGTTCATAATTCCCCCAAAAAAATAGATGTACTCAAGTTGTATGTGTTTTTACCACTTTTATGCTATTTAAATACAAGCTAAAGGCTAATAAATAGGCCTTGTATTGTGACCACTTTCAAACAGACCTGCGATCTTCTTCCGGGGCCACAAACCATACTCTGACATACTCAAGAGTTGGGTATACCCACTATTTCATCTTTTTGGACTTTATATACTGTGTGCATCGCTCATCAGGAAGAGAAAGTGCTTTTCGTAAAGACAACAATCACCCAACAATTAATAAAATGAGAATTTAGCAAAATAAGATCAATTCATGCTCACTAAGTATTTCCAGTTGCAATTCAACATTTTCAGTGTTATGTTGAGAGTTTCATGATTGACTAATAATAGTTTCACAAGCTACACTATTGTAGGGTGAGCTATAGGCGGAGAAAGGGGCCCTTGATTGCTATGCAAACAGTCTTTGTCTGTACGTAATCATACATTACTGGTGGATATTCAATAAAGTTTTATCTCATGTGCACTAGTCCTATGAAGGATGAATTTTTAGGCTTTGTAGATTACCTCCAGTTTGTATGATATATTTCACATTTCTGTTGTGATTTGTGTCTTTTCTGTTATATTACTGAATATGAAATATAAATATATTACTGAGTATGAACTATCATAGTGAGGAAAACACTAAAAAATCATATTTATTACTAGACGCAAAATGTGGGAAAACCAAAAACTAAAATTAGGTCTGAAGTCCCAAGCAAATGTTGTTAATACTTAATTTTAAGATTTCGGTGTCAAGACCATAAACTTTCAAATCTTTGATAAAAACATAGTCTCCTTTTATGCAATAAAAATATCTTCTGACACCAACAGGCATTATCTATAGCTAATCATACATTAAATAATCATAAAAGTATCATCTCATGCTATGAATTGATAAACCATAATATCATGAATAGGCTTTGTAAATTCTCTCCAGTTTATATATTTCATATTTCTGTTGTGATTTATATGTCTGTTCTATTATGTAACCGAGCGTTCAAACTGAAAATTCAACAAATCCATCTTTAGATGGTGAAAAGTTTGGAAAACTCTTAAAAGTGGGCCTGGGTTTCTAAGCAAGTGTTGTTAAGACTTGATAAAGTCCCAGATTCATTTCAATTTTTGTACCAGGACAATGAACTTTAAAGTCTTTGGTGTCAACATATCCTCCATCTATGCAATAACTATCTATGCATATATGCAGGACCTTTGTCATTGTAAAATCTCCTTTGACTCTGACTGGGTTTTGTCTCGCCATTACTTGTGACTTGGCTGCGTGATGCCCTGGTTAGAAATTTAGACAAATTGAAATTACAAGCACAATGCAGGATGATATATTAACTTTGCTTTGTGTGTAGCGTGTTAGATGGTATACAGTAATATAAGTTTATATTTTTCACACATAACTGTATGTCAGAATGCACGAAAGTCGTTTCAATTGCCGTGCAAACATTTCTTGCCGAAGTGTGGTCAATTACATAAGAATTTTATGTTGTCTACGCTAGGTATATGACATGCCAGTTTTGAGAAAAATAGACAATTCACAAGTATAGCACAGCTACACACAGGCGATGGTTTCCATGTCATAAAAGTGATGAAATGTAAAATTCATATATCAACCTCAATATATGTACAGTAGTATTATTGGAGGTAAAAACTCTTGAATTAAATAATTCTCAAATATTTAAGTTTTGTGCAATAAATATATAAAAAGGAGAAATTATGTATCCTTGCTGTAATTGCATGATACCAGCAGATTTCACTGGCTGTTCAATATGTCCTGGAAATGATAAATGGTGGAATTTATATCTTTGTATTGTCGACTAGAATACAATCACTACATGCATTTTTATTACTAGGAAAGTCATTTGGAAATGCTTGGAAATTAAATTTAAATAATATTCATACAGTTCACTTTATGACATGTGCACATACACACCCAATCAAGAGCTTTTTCACCAAAACCCCTTTTTTGAAAACGCCTTTTCCACTATATAAGAGGTCGGAAATGAAAGAATCCAGGGTTTTGCCTTCCCCAAAAATCGCCCTGGTACTTGCTTGATGACCAGCACCAAAGTACATCAATAACGATCTTCATTAAAATGCATCTTCGATTACTTATCCTGTACCACAACCTTCAGTCCGGTTACCAGTCCATAGAAATATTCACCCATTTACTTGTTTCAGATTCAGGAACTTGATAGGGGCCATAACCGACCATCGGCTACGCCAGAAGTCGGTCCCCTTTTTTTGTCGCTCGTGGGCCACTCCTCGAGCGTAGATTATAAAATTAACTCATCGTCAAAACTGCCGTTTTGTCTTTATAATTCAGTGATGGTCGTGGGCCATATTATTTCACTCCGCGGGCTAGAACTGACGTGTGGGCTGTAGGATGCATACCCCTGGGCTACGCAAATTACCTTACAGAGACCAGCAATATTGAGAAAAAACAAAAAAATATGTCGCTGACCCTAAAATTGATATAATTTACTTCCATACGGTGGTGATCAGTCCATGATCTGGTATTCAACCTACCTACGGTAATCACACAATGATGTCATGCCACTGCATAGGATGAATTTCTGTGATTTACTGGCGCAACAACCCATGTGTCATCTATCATCCTCCTAACCAGCCTGGGTTTTTACTTTCCCTAAAACTGTCTTTCACAAGCTTTGCAGGTGCAACCTCAGCTGGATTTTTATTGTCATTATGCATGGTTTTATACACATTTACAATTCATTTGGGAAAAAATTCCAATCACATGCTATTAGAGTATCCCATGTAAAATAATACTAGTAAGAAAAGGAATGCAATATATTAGTCAAACTTGTGCTACAAAAAAGGTATTTTGCGTTCTATTTTTATGCAATTTTTTTTATTCTGCTTTTCCATACGGGCAATATCTTGTCTGATACAGAATGTCCATATTTTGTATGCTTCTGTTAAGTCATAGTCCTCTGATATTTGTTCAGAATAATTTGTTGTTGCAGAGTTGTGATGACCAAATACATGATGGAAACTGTCACTCCAGCTGACTATTTGCAATATTTAATAATAATTTATTCATTCTCTTTTAATTTCAGGTTCTGGATCTTTTTCACAGAGCCAAGATCGTAGCAGTGTTGACCTAGAAGTTAGCAATCACGATTTTTTTGTGGCAGGTGAGTGTATTTATAGTTAGTTCTGTTATTGCAATTGATTTCCGATTCTACAAATATCACATTTAGTCAACACAAAAGTAAACACATTGTTTAAGGCTTTGATGAGCAGTTCCTCTTTCATACCATTATTTATCTGCATAGTCTGCACATCTTCTAATATCAGCAAAACACACTTGGGGCTTGTTTCTGTTTGATTACTCTCGTCAAATTATGACTTGTCTGCATCACTCAGGTTCAAGTTCTACTACATTATTGAAAACAGATCAAAGTACAAATGTGGAAATTAAAGATTCAAATATTCACATTATTGGAGGTAAGAACTTTGGAATTTATGTTGAATAGTAGCTTAGTCATTCCATTTCTATAGTATTATCAAATTTTACTCATTCGTTTTAACTGACACACAAAATTCGCTGTATCATATTACATAAATGATCTTCTGCTAGCTCAGTGATATTAGTTGTTTACATGGTTCAATATCAGAATTTTCACTTCATATTATACTGAAGACTCATGTCAATTTTATAGGCAAGTCAATGCTAACTGAGGGAGAAGGAGCTACTACAATCATACGTGACAGCGTTATCAAGATTGAATGGAGACCACATAATGGTAAATAAGAAATTATTTCAAATTCGAACAATGAAAAAACATCACAAGGCTCTAGAGAAAATATTAATAATTAATTTCTAATTAAATTTGGACGGGAATACATTCACAATGACGATGATTCCGCCTCGAAGAAGATTTTGACTGTACAGATTTGACAGCCATGTTTACTTTTGTTTCCTTGCTTTTTAAGTTCAATAAATTTTGACCTTAAATATTACTATTTGAGTATTGGTGAGACTCGACTCGCAAGATCTCAGTTCTACTTTGCCGGAGGCAAACTAAAGAGGCAAACAAACGACAATGTCACAATATTTTACTTTGCTATTCCTAAATAATATTGGCTAGCTGAAATTTAATTCAAACCTACAAAATTTTCAGATTCATCTCCTTCACTTCCAGCATTGACTGAAACACCAATTCAGGCACTGTCAAATGCAAAATTTGATCCTGTGTGTGAAGGAAATTCATCATCGCCAGGTAAGCCTAATGCATGCAAATCCAACCTTTGTTTTATGAGCGTTCTCTCTAGTTTTCTAGTAAATGAGATTAGTTCTCATCATTGTACCAATTGGAACCAATAACATGCTTTAAAGATTGCATAGTGAAAGTATATATCTGGTTCTTTCAACTCAAACGCAACTCTCCATGTAATCGTCTTAAGATACCATGAAACTTAAAAATTTTAATATAGCCTGCTTGATTCCTAAAAAAAAATCTTTCAAAAGTAATCAGATTTTAGATCAGATCAAGGATTTGTCTTTAGATTATTAAAAATCTATCATTATACTAACATTTTGCCATCGTGGGAGTGGTAACTGAACTGCAGGCTGGTTATTACTCCACCATTTAGTTTATGCATCTAAATTGTCGTGAATGAAATTTGCTGCATGACGGGTTGCGTTTCAGCTGATAAATAAACACAATGCCAGAATACCTAATCCACCATTAGTAATTAATTACCTAGAACAGGGGTGCACAACCTTTATTATAGGATAGCCGGATACAAATAACTGGGTGAAACTGCGGACCACACCTTTATTTGACATAGGCTTTCTAGTAGTTACAGACACAAAAATTACGATGTTGACTTTGCGCAAGCCAGCTGTTAGGGCATTGTAAGGCCATACATAGATAATAAATTGGACCTTTATAATCCTTGAAAAGCAAAGTGGATAGAATTACTCGCAAGTCACTCGTACCAGATGAAATTAAACATGAAGTTTGCGTGTAGGCGCACCATTCCAAATTGGCACTTCTCTGCGGAGCGCGCAATTTTATCTTGTGGGCTGCATTTGGCCCGCGGGCCACAAGTTGCACACTTCTGACCTAGAGATTTGTAGTATGTGAACCAAGATGGCAGACACCAGAACGTAGTATGCGTACCAGGTTAGGGTTATGCTATAATTTCAGGTACAAATACTACAGGTGTCACTTGACTAGTCCTCGAACTCGTAATAGAACTAAAATAAGGAAAATTGGTACAAAATTATGGCCTAACCCTAACCTGGTACACATACTACGTTCCGGTCTCCGCCATCTTGGTTTACAAACTTCTGGAGCACCAGAGATTTTTTATTTCCTAGTGGTGTCGAGAAACCCAAATTCATGTGGGCAAAGTTTTTTCCTGAATGGCCGCTAGTGATATATGCTTTCAATGCAGTATGTAACTGGCATATAAGAATTACATCACTAGAGTACTTGGGCAAAAGTAATATTGCCTACATGTTAGAAAATGCAAGTATTTTGGTTACAACAGTAGATCGCAATTTTGATAAGAAAATCAATTTTAACAAATTTATAAAACGGTTTGTATTTCACCTCATGCTAACATTTATCCTGTGTGAGTATATTATGAATCACACAAATGGTTTAAACTCCTGAGATTATTGCTACAAAACATTGACCTCAATGGGTGCCTAGGTAGGTTGAATAACAGATCAGATGAATTAAAATAATTACATTTCATTAAGCAGAAGTAATGTCCTTAGCCGGTATCACTATTTTAAGTTATGCACATAATGCATTTTCACAATTCACACTATACGATATATTTAACCTTCGTATTAAATTTTTTTTAATTTTTCTGCAGATGCAGCCCCTCCACATCCTTCCCCATCATTAGTCGCAACTGGAACACCGGTTCAACCATTGCCAGATACAGCAATTGCTCCTGTGTATAAAGCAAATTCACCAGGTATGTTTGGGCTAATGGAAAACTTCCAATCTTGGTAGGTCCAACAAACTTCTTACTAATCACTTACTTATTGTGTCTACAAGATCAAGATAAACTTACCGTACATGTTACATATGACTTGTAAAATATTGACATGTCACGTTTTCTTGATTTATTCATTGTTAAACACTGCAAGAGTAATTATCTAAATTGCAACTCTTCTATGTAATCGACCTACGATCTCATGAAAGTTGAAATTTTATGGTTAAGACGAACAACATTCATTTATCCATCATCCTTATATGGCTTGGATCTAAAAAAAGTCAATACCAAACAAATTTTCATGGTTTTGCCTCTACAAACTATTGTAAATTTATATGCTTTTTTTCAGGCTTCTTCCAGCAAGTTACTAAGAAACTATTTGGAGGTGAACACTTTTCATTTGATTAATATAAAAATCATTAATAAACGAAAAAGGCGCTCCAGAAGTATGTGTACCAATATACCAATATGGAAGTAACTAATTTTGTTTGCCCAAGCTACATCAAGTTGTGTAAATGGACTGAAAGCTATAGGGAAAATCAGAATAAAAGTATGATTGACCCTAACCTGGTACACATACTTCGAAAGTAGCTTATCCAAAAAATAGTGTATCATATGAACAAGCTAATAGATTAACTTGACTGTTGGGTGATTATTATTCCACCACTGAGTCTATGCATCTGAAACAAATAATGTGTCGATTTTTCCCATTCCTGACATGGACTGAAAACCAAACGCGGGCTATTTTTCGTAATTTGACAAAGCTTTGAAACTTTTGTATTTTGATGGATGTTTCCCGACCCTTAACCCTGGAAAACTCTTCGTATACTTTTACATCCAAAAATGTCTGACGCTCATTTTGAGCGTTTTTGCCAGTGGACGATTGCAAAATTGGTTTACGTGTTTCATAACCATAATCTGGAATCTGAGATAATTAATCTTTTTCCTATCAAAAGCACTGGCTCTTATTCAAGTATATCACAGCTATTTTGAACTAATTTTTATTTACTGCGACTAAACTAAAACTACTCACTGTAGGGTGGTTCACATGATCACTGGTTGGTTGTGGCTACCTCCACCATAAAGTCCATGCATCCAAAAACAAATATCCGTCTATCTAAATTGACTACCGTTATTGACTGGTATCCAGACGAGAGGCTGTGGTTCGCCATATGGATAAGCTGCCATATCGATTTTCCCTACTCCCCCCCTCCCCCCCCCCCCCCATCAGCATAAATGTGTAAAACCTATCCTATATGTGAATACTATCCTTTTAATATCTAACTTTGCGTCTCCTTCTCTTCAAAATCTAAATAGAAATCTTCTATGCAGGTGTGAGAAGCTTCATTGATTATTTCAATTGGAGAACATGGAAGCAAACAGCAGTCAATGTTACAGAAAGCTATAAAGAACAAAACTTGGAAGAGCCTGAATTTGAGGTCAATCCCAAATTGAACAAAGTGACTGGTTTTTACAGGGGCCAGATGGCACCTGATGTCACAGAGTACAGGAAGGAACAAGAATTCGCTGTCACAAAAGCGAATGAAAATATTGTCGAAGTGATCTCACCAAATGAACTAGTCCAACAGCTGTGTGAGGAAGGTTGCCGATGCGTAGGACTAGTGGGTCAAGCTGGAGGGGGCAAGTCGACAATGATGAAGCGTACTGCACGAGGCGTTCTCGTCGCCAATGAACTGGATAACGAATCTAAAGCAAAACTGGGATTGTTTGCTCGGTTGTTCAAGAAACAGAAAAATGGATTCAAATTTGTTCATCACTTGAATTTCAGAGACCTCCTTGTTTCTTATGGTTTAACACCAGAAGAAGCCTTAACTCCATGTACTCTGCTTTTCGGACACTTTGCACCCAATCTATCAGATCAAACTGTAAGAGCGGGATATGAATGGCTTCAGCTACACCAATCAGAAGCAATTTTGTTTATTGATGGCCTGGATCAGGCTATATGGAATCTAGAGGGAAATTACAATAAGATGACATATACTGATAGATCTAGTACAGCCACAATCATGTTTAATATCTTATCAGGCAATTTGTTTCCCGATGTAACATTAGTTATTTCTTCACGCGAACACAGGATGGCATCCCTTCCCCTGGAGCTACGACCCCCATTAATTATTGCTCTTGCTGGCCTTGAACGTGATGACACCAAAAAACTATTCACTGCTGTTGTAGGTGAAACAGGGGAAAAATCCTGGAAGAAGATGACGTTTCAGTCACCTGCACTCGTGCCATTGTCTTCTGTCCCTTTATTCTTGATTTTCAATGCAATCGTTCATAAATCTAACCCAGAGAATCTACCTAATACAATGACTGATGTAATGACAAAAGTACTTCATATTTTCATGCGTTCCTCACACACTCAGGAGAAAAAATCGATTGAAATAATTCTTCACAATTTGATGAAAATGTCATTTGAAGCCACTCGAGAAAAGCGAGTTATTTTCAACAATACCGATCTAAAAAACGCAGGACTTACAAAAGAAATGGTACGTGATCTCATCATAGAAATACCTGGAGGCAGCTCACTACTTAATCAACATCTTTTGGAAGGTGACACTCTGATGTTCTTTAGTCATCAAATCCTTCAAGAAATGTTAGCTGCTCTGTACATCGCCAACATGGATCTCGCAACTTTCCAAGCATTCGTCACTAACGAGATTCACAAAGATCACTGGTCCGTTGTTCTACGGCTCCTGTGTGGAACTGTTTTCGATCAAAAAATTAAAGCTCTATTCATCAAAGATCTTACAACTGGTAAGTGCAATCAGGACGTTACAATTATTGACTAAATCAAATATTATCATATTGCGCCAAGAGCTAGGAATAATTTTGCCATAGCTACTCTGATTACCCTACCGCATTCGTGATGGCTAAGTGGTTAATGCAACATCTACCACAAGTAGAAAGTAACTATTTAATATGACCGTTGTATTGGTAACAGAATGGGGTGCCGGGGTTTGTGACATGAATGAGTCATTTCATAGGTGTTATTTCCCCAATGAAAAATGTGTAAACCCTGCTTCTAAATATTTTAATTTTTTTTTTTTTTTCAGAGACTGGACTAGAAAAGCAAAATTGTCTTAAAATGCACTCACAACTAAGATAAATCAATGTACGACATCCTATCAGAAGTTGGAGTTGTTTGGTGCGTTATATGAAGCCAATGATGCCGAGCTCATTAGATCCCATGTTCAAGAAATCAAATTCGAAAACGAGTCTTTCACTGCAGCAGGAATGTGTGCAATGTCATGTGTCATGCGACGATGTGGCCATCTTGAACAAGTTCGCCTCGTCAAATGTGAGCTCAATGCAGAATTATTGAAAAACTTCGAGTTCAACTTGAAAGGCTCTATAGTGAAGGCAAGCGTTTAGTAAAAAACTAATTTACATATTATAGTTGACGAAAATAATACAAAGAATACACTTGATTTCACATCATGAGATAAAAAATGTATCTCCCATCTGTCAAACTACTGTATATTTAGTCGATTACCTTAAAATGTTAGAATTATCACAGTTATACGAACATATCTTAACTTTATTTTATACTTCTGATATTAATTTGTATTGCATCCTAACAGGTGTCAGAATTTGATATCAGCTTAAATCCGATGTCCGTTGAAGCTTTTGATATCTTCGGTTCAGTTTTAACAAACATTGAAGTGGAAAAACTCGTTATGCGTGGCTGCTCACTTACAGAAGAAAAGTTTCGTGTGCTTGGAAGACATTCCCATTTACAGGTCGAAATATAAATTTTAAGATGGTTCATTATTCCAATTCCTTAATCCTTGGTTTTTATTTTGTTAGTAAGTTTGCTCTGTTTTTTTAGGTAAATTTGTTAAATTATACAAACTCTATTAACATTTTAATATTCGCTAGAAAAGATCTTCCAAATTATATTTAATTGCTCTAGTTACTATGAGGAATTATATTTTTATCAACCTAACAGAGGTATTATATATTTCAGATCCACATTCTGGATGTTCGAAATATCACCAACATGACGTTTGACTTGTATCTTGCGATTGTTAAGTTTGCATCTGAACATGATGTCAAAGAACTTTTGATGGATCCGTGGGATTGCTTCAACGCAAGCAAACAGCAGCTGTTGGAACTGAGTAAATGGAAAGTTTGTGGAAAGGTAATTCAATCTGAAATATTTAAAATGCCTCATATCCACTCAGTCACCAATCAATCCTAGAGTAATTTCTTGCCCAACTACGGCTTAGGATAGGATCTACAGGATAGGATTTACATATTTATCTCGGGGGAGAGGAAAGTCGATAAGACAGCTTAACCAAATGGCCTCTCGTTCGGTTACCATTCTATGTCAAGTATGGGGTTGATTAGTCATTTTTTTTGGTAGCATGGACTTGATTAGCATGGCTTACCTGAAAAGAGAACCCACCCTGTAAACTTTGACTGTAAAGTTTTTAAAAGCCCACATAAGCAGGCCAGTGTTAGCACATTTTGGCGTACATGTAGTAATTATTCCCTTCTTGGCAATTATTGTATTTTTTATTATTGTTTTCCCAGTACAACACTATTACATGGCTTTCATCGTTAACGTGGCCCTGTAAAGGGAGTCACTGATATGAAGGGAGCAACGTTTTATGATAGAACTGAAGCCTGTCCTTTTTAACATTGTCTGCTCCATTTATTTGGACTATGGTTGTGATGGTGGTTGTATATCTGTGTTTATTGGTTTGTGCATTTTGAGTATTCACAGAGAGACTATCTTTGTCAATTCTCAGGACAAGCTTTGCTGGTCTAGTTATCATGAAGTATTGTATTTTTATCAACCTAATAAGCACATTTCATTTATCTCAGATATCCACTCTGGATGTTCAAAATATTACAAACATGACGTTTGGTCTGTATCTTGCAATTGTCAAGGTTGCATCTAAACATGATGTCAAACAACTTTTGATGGATCCGTGGTATTGCTTCAAGGCAAGCAAAGTGCAGTTGCTGGAACTGAGTAAATGGAAAGTTTGTGGGAAGGTGAAATAAATTTGAAACGTTCAGGATGCTTTATAGTTATCTGATCTGATATTATTCATTGCTTGAAATTAAAGGCTAATGTTAAATTATTGTAAATTCACAAAATCAAATATTAGTAGAGGTTTACTGATACATCGGTATTGGTAACATTGGCCACTTTAGGGAATTTTCATTGGTATTGCCTAAAATATAGCCGGCATTTCCGATATACCATGTAACTCATTGCAAGATTGGTGTTCATGGTATATTTAGTAATTGCATCTGAACTAATTTGACATATATATCCATACTTCAACTTGTCCCAATTTCCACTAATTTTCTTTGCAGACACCTGCGTAAATGCACGCACCTGCACTTGTCTCTACCTTTATCCTAATTAATATACGATCTAGACTAGCTAATATATATTTTGATCGTGGTATACATTAACAGCAAACCATACATTTGGGCAAACGACTCACAAGCAGTTATATTATTTTAAGCATGACACAAATATGAATTTTTCCATCACATTTTTGATAACATGATGAAATAATTTAGTCTGCAAATATGGTACTTCTATCTAGTTGGCAATTTCATTCCATACATTGCTAATTCAGGGTTTTAACCACTAACAAGGCTGTATATAAGTGCCCACTGGTATATAAGAAGCTTAAGTCTTTGAGATTCTGCACTGCATTGGCTACT
Source organism: Styela clava (assembly GCF_964204865.1). Taxonomy (NCBI): domain Eukaryota; kingdom Metazoa; phylum Chordata; class Ascidiacea; order Stolidobranchia; family Styelidae; genus Styela; species Styela clava. The sequence continues at coordinate 60,766 of NW_027556419.1, read as the reverse complement.
TAGTTTGTTTGTACTGAGTTTATGGTGATGGTTGTAGGTGATTTTTCATATACAGGGTGTCCAAAAAGTTTCGCCCGATTTTGTAGTTATAACACTTGCAAGTTTGAAATAAATTTTATTTATTTATAAATGGGAACTGTTATATAAAATCGGGCGAAATGTTTTGGACACGCTGATATATATATATATATATATATATATGCTTAGTGGTCTGAATATTAAAATCTCCACGAGCATACTGTCTTATATAGATGTGGGTATTCAAACTTGCTGTTGTTATGTTGCATTTTAATTTGCCTTATAGATTTATTTAAACAATCTCAGATTCGAGTTCTGGATGTTCGAAATATCACAAACATGACGTTTGACCTGTATCTGGCAATTGTCAAGTTTGCATCTGAACATGATGTCAAAGAACTTTTGATGAATCCATGGGATTGCTTCGAGGCAAACAAAGAGCAACTGCTAGAACTGAGTAAATGGAAAATCTGTGGAAAGGTAAACTATATCTGAGGCATTCGGAATGATTCATAACTAATTAACCTTACATTAAAATATAAATTGATGTTGAAGACTAATGGAAAAAACTGAACAATTTCCTTTGTTACTATTCGAGATGTACCAATATATGTATACAGGTATCGTCCATTTTACCAATATTGATATTTGTATCGACTAAAGTTGGCCGACATTTCTAATCTACCTTGTTATTCACTGCATAGTCGGTGCTAACGGTATAATATAGATGGAGGTTAATATAGTTGGCGTCTCAATGTTTCCTGAAACATACATATACTAGTCAGGGGCGAACTTGGATTGTCAACCAAGTGTTGCGCATTGTTATGTCACAACATCCTTTCAATTTTGTCATTTTCTCAAAATTTTAGAACGTCACTTTAATATTCTAGTATCTGGTATCGCAGGACTTGCGCTGCTTTGCTTGGAAATGGTAATCACTTGTCACTAAATGGACACTTTGAATTCTGGGAAAATTTCGGTTCTTGCTAACATACCGAAATGACAGATTTGATCATATTTTCATTTCAACTCGAAATATCATGACAGCTTTGCGGAGTTTATATCCGATGCGAAAATAACACAGATACATTAGAAAAGTGAACTATAAGTCAATTATCGTCTTCATAAATATCCGCATACCGGTGTCAGTGAAGATAATATTGTTCGTTTGAAATTTGAACGGTTAATTCACAAACGGTGATGATGAATATCGAAGGCGACACAAAATATAAAAATCATAATAAAATAAAATATTAATCCTAAATTCACTTCTCAATAGTTGTCTTTAACATACAGCACCGATGTGATCGCATAGTTCTGCCATATGTATTAAAATCAAACTTCGACATCGGCCGTTTTGAAAGAATTGATAAATTGAAAAAAGGAACAGGTGGAAATATAAATTACAAGCATTAGGATGGCTAGCGTTCTGAACTCCCGTCATATATTAAAAATATTCTGTGTTCAATTAAAATATTTGAATTATTTGGGTCGATAAAAATATTTAATTTTACTAACCCTTAGTTGGTTGTAATCACGCTAATATTTCGGAGAAACATGTGGTCAACGTAAATACCACTGCAATGTAACTTAACAAGAACCTCATTGAATTAAGAAAATTGCACTCCATCAAACGCATGGTGAAGTTGGCGATTATTTCATGTCTCATATTTTAGGTCGTACGAGGTATGAAAATCTCATAAAAAAATTGCACTCCATCAAACGCATGGTGGAGTTAGCGATTATTTCATGTCTCATATTTTAGGTCGTACGAGGTATGAAAATCTCATTCTAATGAGTGTTTGACTTCATTCGTAAAAGGGCAATGTTAAAATATAGTAAAGGTAATGTGAAAAGAAACGCCAAGCAGTGAAAAGTGTTTATAACTACAGCAAACCTAATTAGTTCGTTCAGAGATAATATTTAATTGTTGTATGAAATACACTTTCTTCGCCTCTTTCAGCAATAACTTTATTGAATGCTTTTTAAAACTAGACCAAATACCACGGGAATCACTTGGCTAGTCCCTGAACTCGTGATAGAACTAAAATAAGGAAAATTGGAATAAAATTATGGCCCAAACCTGACCTGGTACACATACTACGTTCTGGTTTCTGCCATCTTGGTTCACATACTTCGGGAACGCCCATTATTTTACGAATGCGGTTATTATATAGAAACCTTTTATTCATTTGTTCCCGCTGCGAGTTGCAACTATCGCACGTTTTGAACACGAGGATAATTTTTGTAAATCGGTAACAACATGTGCTTAGATATAGACAAAATGATTGAGGTAGTGTCCAATCGGTATAGGCAAAAATGTGATATCGATACATCTCCAATCTACATCCATTTTTAAAATTATAGTTCTTCATTTAATACAATATTTTCAGATCAATGTTTTGGATGTCCGATGCATTACCCAAATGCCATGTGATCTATGTCTTACAATAACTGAGTTTGCAAGTCGAAGTGGAGTCAAAACAATTCTGATGGACTCGTTGGATTTTTCGAAAACAAATAAAGAGCAATTAAAGAAATTAAGCGAATACAAATCTTGTGGGAAGGTTTGTATTATATCACAAAATTTACTTTAATGAAGATAGTCCACCACCCCTACATATTTCCACCACCTTTTACACTTTTTCTCCAATATACGCAACCAAACCTATCACAACTAATTGTGTTGGGCATCCTTGCTTATTATGCAATATTCCTTGCTTGTGGTATCTCACCAGTGGTAATAAGAGGTGTTAGCGAGATCACAGACATTTCTCTGCGTTATTACCCATATTGATAGTTACTGATAGTTTTGTTTTTGCAACATTTATATAGATGGAGCGTAACTGTTTCTTAGCATTCACAGTATTTCTTAATGTTTTCCGACCCTTCAAAGCGTAATGTTGATATAGACTGGAAAATCAACAAATTTTGTTCGTACTTCTGAATTTCAAATTTGAATGAATAGCAATAAACTTGATACATTATCTTTCTGGTTCCAGATATCCATCATTGATATCAGTCAAAATCCTATGGACGAAGAAGATTTTTATGCTCTCGGCAATCTTTTATCAAACTATGAAGTTGGCCAACTCATTGCAATAAATTGCCAGCTAACAAAAGCAAAACTTGATGCTCTTGGAAGTCATTCTGGATGGAAAGTATGACTAAACTATAATAGTATATTATACCGGGGTGGTCCAATCCAAGGTTGCAAGATTGAAGGGCCCCAAAAAATTTGCGGGCCGCAGTCGGAAAATACCCAAAGTGATTGAAATACTAAGTGTTTAGATCAGGGGTCTCAAACTCAATTTACTTGGGGGCCGCTGAGGCAGCGTCTGGATGAGTCCGGGCCGCATCAGGTTTTCCACAATAAAAGCTTAGCAACTCGTTTAAATTGTATTCTTTGTGAACTGCAACTTTAACTGTGCAAATAAAACAGTTTTTTGAAATTGTCGCTCATCACCAACCTTTCTGTTTACTGAAACTCCACTTTCAACGACACGTTTAGAGATGTGCGAAATTATAAAATTCCATCTTGTAAAAAATGTTGCGCTGATGTTTCAATCGAGCATTTAGCCGATGAACAGTGATGTTCCGCCTCATGGGAAACATGGTTACAATGTATCAAGATAAATCTAAGTGTTAGTGATTGTGACGTCAAAAATCATGGAACACTGTTTTTAAATTTCTCAGGCGGTCCTGCGATCAAATATCAGGCCTACAGGTATGGTACTGGTAAGTTACCGCACCGCATATTCCTTTCAGGGGATAGATGATAAAATATTTTGTTTTGCCCTACGTGACTATATCTTTTATTACGGAGTTTCCCTTTTTCGGCCACGGAACACTTACACTTTTTATATCACCTCGCAGAACACCAAAAAATGAAAGGGTTAAATTGATAAAGAAAAACGGTGCAATGTAGGGGTTCCCAATGGTTTCGTCGTGGCGAGTTGCGAATGCGCGACAAACTTAAGTGAAACCAGGTAGAGATGAAGGAAGAACGGTTGACCTTTTGCCTTTATTCTTTAGACTTACTTGTTTGTCTTCGACAAAACCAAAAGAAGTACTGTAAATTTGATAATGAAATTAACAGTCGAAAAGCTAAACCGACGGTTAACGAAAATGCCACTACCCAAACTTAGTCAGTCCACTTCAGGCCGACGGTGACGCGATTTTAAACGGTCAGTTGGGCAACAACTTCATGATTCTCAGATCTCCATGGCGACCAATTTAGATGTATTTTTGATTCCTTTTCCACGCAACACTCGGAAGACGCTCGCGGAACATTAGTGTTCAGCGGAACACATTTTAGGAAGCGCTGTTATATTGAAAGCATTAATCATACTAACTGAGCTAAGTGACTTGCGGGCCGCACTAATATTAAACTTTAATACCAAGGCGGGGCCCACAAACTATCATTCTGCCAGCCACAATTAGCCCGCAGGCCGCGAGTTTGAGGCCCCTGATTTAGTTAGTTTAAATATATAAAAGAATGAGAGTGCCGTTCTAACCAGCCTATTGTTATGTTGCATGGGTGGCGCTTTTCATTTTAGGAGATATATACAGCACATACAAAACAATTTGTTTCTTGCTTTTGGTTCCCGTTTCAGATCTGGGTTTCGTCAGTGCTGTCTCGTGGCTCACGCTAGAGAATAGAGGTGTGTTTCTCTAAAACAAGGCACAAAATGGCGAATTTGAGTGCAAAGCAAGGTCCTGATCCCTCGACTTGTAATGAAATAGTTGTAGAACAAATTAAATAAGGTCCAGGGGCATTAACTAAAAGTAGAAAGAGTTTGCACAAAGCAAAGTCAGAAGACCTAAACTAAGAGGGGAAAAATTACTAATAAAAGAGTTGCAAGTTTGCTCCAACCAATGTTCTATGCCCTCAACTAAAAGCAGGAAAGTGCCATGATAAAAGAATTGCAAGTTTGCTTTATCCTTTTGCATCTGTAAAGCGAACTCACCCTTGCTGAGGTTTAGTCTGTAGATTTTTATCAAGCCTACATAAGCAGGCTATTTTAAAACAACTTGACCTGCATAAAGTGCTGATAACTTATTGGCAATTACTTTTTTGATATTTGTTCTCGTATGACACTGTTTCATGCCTTCCACTATGAAGAAGGCTGTGTACAAGCGGCCACTGTTTCTTGATCAGCCTTGTCCACTCATTGTTTTACACAAGGGCTGAGTTGGGAGGTATAAGTTATGTTGTATATATGTGCGTACTTGTTTTCGCACTGAAGTCTGGTATTTCTGTTCACCAAATAAAGTTACCGTATTATACCTATCTCAGATCTTCGTACTGGATGTTCGAAATATCACAAACATGACGTTTGACCTGTATCTTGCAATTGTCAAGTTTGCATCTGAACATGATGTCAAAAAACTTTCGATTGATCCGTGGAATTGCTTCGTGTCAAGCAAAGAGCAGTTGCTGGAACTGAGTAAATGGAAAGTTTGTGGAAAGGTAAACTATATCTGAAACTTTGATAATGATTCATAACTAATCAACCTAATGTTAAAATGTATATTGTATTTTTTTCATAAAATGCTATTTCATGGAATCATGGCTTTCACTATGAACGAGGCTCTGAATAAGCAGCTACTGATATGGAAGGGAGCTAGCTACATTGTCTGGAAAAACTGCAGTCCATCGTTTTCAGCATTGTCTGCTCCATTTATTTGGACCATGGTTGCGATGGTGATGTGTTTGTGGTTTGTAAATCAGTGTATGTACGAAGAGAATATCTTAGATAAATCTCAAGTCAAGTTTCACCAGTATAGTTATGCAGCTTTGAGGTTTTGTATTTTTATTCACCTAACAAACAATTTCATTTATCTCAGATCCAAGTTCTGGATGTTCGAAATATCACAAACATGACGTTTGATCTGTATCTTGCAATTGCCAAGATTGCATCTAAACATGATATCAAAGAACTTTTGATAGATCCGTGGGATTACTTCAAGGCAAGCGAAGAGCAACTGTTGGAACTGAGTAAATGGAAAGTTTGTGGAAAGGTAAACCAAGTCCAAAACTAAGGGAACTTTGATATTGTGTATTGAACTGCAGGTCCTTTCTCCTTGTTTACTTTCTACTTCGGATCCGTATGTGGTACTCACCACAAGGATGCTTGAACGAGATAGTATTAAAGTGATAAGTAAAAATAACATGATCTCTTTCAACGAAATAGTAAGTATATTTGTGAGCTTTCGTTAGATCATGGTCTAACTTCTTCAAACAATACAAGATATAACTAAATAGTGATCAATGACTTTGAAATAGTTATATTCAATTGGTAGTGCTTTTATTTTGTTATAAGAGACCGCAATCGTAAGTAATGTTGAACACAATTATATTATTATAGAAAGACTATTGATACTTTTAATGTACAATAGGTCATCCGCTAAAAATGTCGGCTATATTAATAAGTGGTGAAAAGTGTTTGCTCAAAGCAAGGTTCTGAATCCTAAAAAAGCATAAATCCCTAAAAGTGGAAAGAGTTCTTATAGAGGAGTTGCAAAGTCCTAGCTAGAAGCATAAAGTAAAGAGTTTTGATCGAAGGGTTGCTAATTTTCCCAAAGCAAGGTCTCAAGTCCTGAACTAAAATCGTGAAGGATTCTGATTGAGGAGTTGCAAGTTTGCTCAAAGCAGGGTCCCGGGCTTTCAATTAAAATTGAAAATAGTACTGATAGAAGAGATGCAAGTTTGCTCAAAGCAAGGTCTCGAGCCCTCCTAAACTGGGTCTAGTCCCGGGTTCCAACTAAAATTGTGAGGGATTCTGATTGAAGAGTTGCAAGTTTGCTCAAAGTAAGGTCCTGAGCCCTCAACTAAAGGTGAAAAGAGTTTTTATAGAATAGTTGCATTAGCATATTTGCTCAAGTCAAAATCTCGTGCCCCAATCTAAAATTGGAAAGAGTACTTGCAAAAGAGTTGCAAAATCCTGAGTCCTAAAATAAAAGTGGAAAGAGTTGCAAGTTTGCTCAAAGCAAGGTCCCGGGTCCTCGACTAAAAGTGGAGAGAGTACTGATAAAAGAGATCAGAGGTCCCGTGTCCTTAACTTAACGTGGAAAGAGTTGCAAGTTTGCTCAAAGCAAGGTCCTGAGCCTTCAACTAAAGGCGAAAAGAGTACTGATGAAAGGTTGCATGTTTGCTCTAAGCAAAGTCCCGAGCTTTGACTAAGTCGAAGAATAAGGGCAAAAGAAGTTTACGTCAAAACATATTTTGATTTGAGAATTAAAGGAGTCCCTAGTATGAAGGTGCTGATATGAATAATATATAAAGCTCTGATTGCGTCAGTGTTACTTTGAACAAATTTCTACCTTCTATCAGAACTCTTTCCACTATTAATAGAGTTGCTTGGGATGTTGCTTTTAGCAAATTTGAACTTGAGTCTTCAACTAAAATGGAAAGAGTAACGGTTCTGATAGAAAAGTATCAAGTTTTGCGGTTGCGTTTCAGCAGAAAATACCTAATTTCTTACACCCCTGGTGAGGTGGGGGCCATCAGTTGTTTGCTATTTTGTATGTTTATGTGTGCATACTGGTTTCATATCAAATGTAAACTTTAATAAGTTTAATAGTGAATAGAAGAAGGCCTGCCATAAGTATCTGCAGTCACCTTCATAACCTACTGCAATATCGCTATTGGCTATTTTTAATGATATTTGATCGGTCTGGGATAAAATGTGATACCCATAAATTTCCATATTCTAGGAATCTTTATGCTTGTAGTTTATTAACAGATGCAATAATTTTCAGATCAATGTTCTGGATGTTCAATCCATCACTCAAATGTCATCTGATCTATGTCTCACCATATATGAAATCGCAAGTCAAAGGGGAGTCAAAAAAATTCTAATGGATTCGTTGGATTTCTCTAAAGCAAATAAAGAGCAATTAAAGAAACTAGACAAATACAAACTTTGTGGGAAGGTCTGTATCATATCACAAAATTTACTGTGACACCGCCCTTACATGTTTTCTAGTCTCCAATACACACTGCAAAATCTATTACAACTAGTCTTGTGGGGCAACCTCGTTCATTTTGCGCTATTCCATACTGGTCGGCACGCGGAGTAAGGGAACGATAGCAAAACAAGTTAGCAAAACATATTTCTCACAGAATTGGTTTAAAGTGGGTGTGACAATAAATATAAATAGCAGTTTCTTCAGAAGTTTACGCGTTTTATCTCACTATTTCTGCAAGAATCAATAATAATACTGTAAGATCACTAGCAAATATAAGCAATTTTTGTGGCTTGCAACTACTAAAATGTCTTAATTAAATAAATGTGCGGCTCGTAGCTTCACCCAGTTACTTGTATTTGGCCCGCCAATGAAAAAGGTTGCAAACCTATGGCCTAATCCATTACGGAAATTGATATCCAGAGAAGGTCAACCCCAAACCATCATCTATTCCGAAGACATTTTCAAATAATATTTCGAATATGGAATATATTTTTAGTTTATATTTTCCATTATTTTAGAATGTTTATTTGATATTTTAGTAATCAGAAGTTAAAAAAACCTAGACTGGCATAAGTGAACAGCAGATACTTTCCATAATATCTGGCATAGATTAGACAGAATAATAAATTGATATATGATAAATTCGCAAAAAGAATATTCAACCTATTTATGAATTGGAGGACTACCGTAATTTAGTTATTTATTCTTGTTGGATAACCTAAATGTCAGCAACAACAAGGATCTTGCCAAGGTATCAAACAGGTCAACTTACGTGCATGGTCATGCATTGGACATTAACATTTCTTAATTTGCTTGTTGAAGATAGTCCTATTAGGGCAGTGGTTCTCAAACGGTGGGGCACAATGGCTTAGATAATTTTTTTGAGTGGGCGTGAAGCCAATTAAAAAAAAATATTTGTTAGATTTGATCTTGCCCGACTTGTTTTGGATATTTACATTCCATCCATGTATTTTCTACGTATTTTTTGAATAAAAAATATTTTCGCCTAAGGGTCTGTTATTTGTAGCTTATTGTTTAGCTAGTTATTTTTGAGGTGTTGAAATGTTTTTGAAAGGATTATATGGATGGCATATAATTGAGTCTTATGATTTATTTTTCACTGTTTTACGACATTTTGATGCGTGATGTTGATATATATCAGAAAATCAACTTGTGTTACTGGTTCTGAATTCACTCTTCTGTGTTAGTAGTACACCAGCCTTCAAACATTCAAATGCCAAAATACCCGCCTTTATTGCCTTGATGTTCGTTATCTTTATGTTTTTAGATATCCGTTATTGATATCAGTCAAAATTCAATGGACGAAGAAGCTTTTGATGCTCTTGGTGACCTTTTATCAAACTATGAAGTTGACCAACTCATTGCAAAAAATTGCCAGCTAACAAAAGCAAAACTTGATGCTCTTGAAAGTCATTCTGGATCAAAAGTATGACCAAGTTACAATATAATATCATGCCACTGTGGCTCTTTTGTTGAGTTGGCTGGAAAATACACAAAAAACAGCTGGTTTTAGGATGTTTGATATTGGTAGATTTGGATAGTAAAGTCTTCTTTTTGCGGGTATATCTAAAATCAAAGATAAAAATATTCAAAATAAGGCGTGCAAGATCAAATTTAACAAATATTTTTATTTTTAATTAGCTTTACACCCCCTCAAAAAATTGTCTGCACCCCACTTTTGAGAACCACTGGTCTAGGGTCGATACAAACAACCACTTTTGTACATATCTGTTAGTCATATCTGTTACAAAACTTTTGGATAAGATTTAGATATGTAGTCTTATTGATACTTGAAATACAATTATTTATCTATGTTTCAGTTATCCAGGTTTGACATCAGTGAAAATCCAATGTAAATTACCAAGTAAGGTAATCAGAGATGCTGTGGCAGTTTATACTCCAATATTTTATTTGAACTAGTTGATACACTATACTATATTTCTGCTTTCTGCTAAAAAACTGTTTTTTTTTATGTCGGTTTTTATTAATCATATCTATCACAAAACTTTTAGAAAGAATTCAGATATGTAAGCTATTTGTTTATTAAATTTCATTTCTATGTTTTCAGCTGTCCAGGATTGATATCAGTGAAAACTCAATGGATGAAAAAGGATTCAATGCTCTCGGTTCTTTATTAACAACAAATAATAAAGTTCTTCACCTTGTCATGCAAAATTGCCAACTCACAAAAGAAAAACTGGACGCTCTCGGAAGTCGTACAGTATTAAAGGTTTTGTTTTATATTGTTGCTCGATATATGATTGAATAATCTGTTAAGTATATCTGTAGTGATTTTCTATTCAGCATTCTTGCCAAACTAGATGGCGATGTAGAGTAGATTGAATAGATCTCCTTTTTCTTTGTTCTCTTTTCGGTGTTAACAGTGTAAAGCAAATGATTCTATTGGTATTATTTGTTAACTTCTGTTTATAAAAAGTTATAAAACCTATCAAAAACTCAAGCACTCTCTTTGTAATGGAAACATGGCACCCATATGTTGGCTTTGTCATGATCCAACTAAAGCTTGACGGTGTCACTTATAGAGCTAGCAAATTGTATTACAGCACGTCACTTTTAATCTTGCTTCTATTTGTTGCAAATTTCAAAATTTAGTTGTGAATAATATATAGAAATGTTGAATATGAACACTCCCCTATGACATAATTTGTTAGTTGAGATTTATTCTTCTATGAGTTATAATGTTACCCATATTGCAGACATTGATATGAAATACTATCTTTCATTTCATGAATTTTTAAAGTTTCCTCCCAATAATCCTATTCGTTTTACTAGATTTACACTCTGGATATTCGATCCATAACCGGCATGACATTTGATCTATTTCTCGCAATATCTAAGTTTGCAACTGAGAGTGAGGTCAAAGAACTTCTGATGGACCCATGGAAAGAGTTCAGAGCAACTAAAGATCAAATAATGGAATTGAGTAAATGGAAAGTCTGTGGAAAGGTCTGTAATATATTCATTGAGACTTGAAATATGCTTACGAAATTATTGCCTAATCCATTAAATATGTTGTAAACACTTTGTTGATAAACCTTGGATCTCACTTTATTGTATGTGAATTCAGTGAATTGATATCCAGAGAAGGTCAACCCCGAACCATTGTTTATTTACATTTTCAAATAGTATTTCGAATATATTTTAAGTTTAGATTTTCCAGTTTTTTAGAATGTTTTTATTTGATATTCTAGTAAACAGAAGGTTAAAAAATCCTGGATTGAAAGAACATCAGATACTTCGCATAACATCTGGCACCGATTAGGCAAGATAATGAAATGATAATAAATAAATGATAAATTTTCAAAATGAATATTCAATTTATTTATGAATTGAAGGACTAAATTTGAATATTTATTTTAGTTGGATGTACTTAATGTCACTAACAACAAGGATCTTGGCACTGCTGGTTTTGGTAAAGTTGGAACAGTTGTTTCAAAATGCCAGGTGAAGGAATTGAAGTCTCAGAATTGCAATCTGACAGCAGAAGGAATTAAGGCATTCAAGGAAAACACTCGCAATGCCAAGGTACCAAACAGGTTAACTTACATAAATGGTCATGCATTGGATATAAATCAAGCATGTCTTGATATAACAAACAGTTTATGAGTTGTTTAATGGTTATTCCAGTGCAATGACTTTGGTCACCACAGAGTATTTTTAGTAATTTATAACTCCCAAGACAAATTGAAAGACAATTTATGAAACTGTGCCGGCCAGCATTTTTGTAATCTACCGTGAGATATCGATTAGATCAGCAATCCTGTTGCACAATCCATCAATGACTCTTTACGACAGCAGTCGGAACCGAGCAGTATGTGGCTGCTTGAATTCGTTAGGAAAAAAGTTTTATAATGTCAACAGCTTTTTGAACAGTTTGTGAGATCTTTTCTGTCCGAATGTCTGATATCACTGCTTTTTTATCTAATGAAATATCATTTTCTGGCCAATTTACTCAGATTGGTCGGTTCACCAATTTCTTTTTTTACTTAAGTTCGATAGATACACTGATTGTCAGTTCGAACAATGATCTTGGCATTTTGTGAGTTCATTTAGATTGGTTCACTGATCTTATTTATTTCAGTTGAATATACTAGATATCAGTTTGAACAAGAATCTTGGCATTGCTGGCTTTGGTGAAGTTGGAACAGTTGTTTCAAAATGCCAGGTGAAGGAATTGGAGGCTTGGGATTGCAACCTGACAGCAGAAGAAATAAAAGCATTCAAGGAAAACACTCGCAATGCCAAGGTAACAAACAGGTTAACTTACATAAATGGCCATGCATTGGATATAAATCAAGCATGTCTTGATATAACAAACAGTTTATGAGTTGTTTAATGGCTATTCCAGTGCAATGCCTTTAGTCAACACATAGTATTTTTAGTCATTTATAACTCCCAAGACAAATTGAAAGACAATTCATGAAACTGTGCCGGCCAGCATTTTTGTAATCTACCGTGAGATATCGATTAGATCAGCAATCCTGTTGCACAATCACAATGACAGCAGTCGGAACCGAGCAGTATGTGGCTGCTTGAATTCGTTAGGAAAAATGTTTTATAATGTCAACAGCTTTTAAAACAGTTTGTGAGATCTTTTCCGTCCGAATGTCTGATATCACTGTTTTTTTATCTAATGAAATACCATTTTCTGGCCAATTCACTCAGATTGGTCAGTTCGCCAATTTTTTTTACATAAGTTGGATAGATACACTGATTGTCAGTTCGAACAAGGATCTTGGCATTTTGTGAGTTCATTTAGATTGGTTCACTGATCTTATTTATTTCAGTTGGATAAACTAACTATCAGTTTGAACAAGAATCTTGGCACTGCTGGTTTTGGTGAAGTTGGATTGGTTGTTTCAAAATGTCAGGTGAAGGAATTCAATGCTCAAGGTTGCAATCTGACAGCAGAAGAAATAAGAGCATTCAAAAAAAACTCTCGTAATGCCAAGGTAAAGACCAGTTTATATACCTGACCACATATCTGCTATAATTTTGATTTTTCACTGCATTATGCGACATTATTACATGCTTTTTACATGGAACAAAGCTCAGTGTAAGCAGCCATTGATGAGTTTGACAGATCTAAATATCTTGAGTTCAGCATTGCCCACACAATTTATCACACCCTGTAGTGGTGGGCATGGGAGTTCTGTGATTCAATGAATATTTTCCTGAGCTTCGGTCTTTTGTTTATTACTGTAACTATGAGCAATCCCTAATAAGTCAACAATAACGTAACAATCGCAATCTATGCAGCCGCTCAGACACTTCTTCTCTCAGACGGATGATCAGCATGGCTTTGAACATTACCTCGTTTTCGAGGTTTCGCATGTTATTTGTCAGATTTCAGTTCTTTCCAAAACTCATATCTCTTTTGGTTATAGTCGTTCGTCCACGTAGACCATTCCAAATTCATTATTGAATGATTGTCAAACCAACTATAGAAACAGAATTTCTTGCAACTCAAGTTTGATTCATTGTTTTTAATTAACCGCTTGCCGTGAATAACGCTGTGGTGAATAATCATATTAGCTCATGTTTAATTGGTAATTTGCCACAAAACATTTTGATCAAAACACCACATATATTTCATTCATTTCAAAAATTTTACTGGTTATCTGTGATCCATATTTTTTTAAGTTGTCAGTCCGCAAGAGTAAAAGGTTGGAAACATCTTCTGTAGGTTCTATCTATGCAATGACAGTCCTGCTTATATATCTGAGTGACTGTTCATACTTATTTGATGTGGAGATATTCTGTATTAAAGGCAAGGCATTTCTTTCGCCCACTGTAATAACAACCATACATAAGTTTAACCTAAACAAAATGCCTCTTGAAACGTGAAATACCCCTTTTCTCTCTCTACATGCACGCGAATATCATTCCAAATAGAATTGGTCGCTTGTAATTGCAAACAGCTTAATTAATAAGAAACTTTTTTTTCATGTAGTATATATGTCTTAATTAACAGAGAAAATTTAAATCAGCTATCAGGTTTTGATTGGGTTACATTTACATCAAAACAACAGACAGTTGAATTTTTTGATAAAAAATTTGTCCATTTTGATCAATCAGTTTTTAAAGTTTGCTTTCTTCATTTCTCATTCTTTTATCTCCTGTCACGATCACATTTTGTGACCGAGTTCGTCTACATTAGATTCACTTAACCATATATTTGCTATAATTTCAAACTTTTTGCTGCAATATGCGACATTATCACATGCTTTTCACATGGAACAAAGCTCAGTGTGAGCAGCCATTAATGAGTTTGACAGACTGAAATAGCTTGGGTTCAGCATTGCCCACACAATTTATCACACGGCACGGCGATGTGGCTCATCGCGCTGACCGATAGGAATGCGACCGCAATCGCACCTCTGATTACCCTCTGTGAGTTTGCAGGTTCGAATCCCATGTAGGGATAGTTATGTGCGAGAGGATTGCTGAAGAATTGCAATTTTTGCAGCCACTCGGACAATTCTTTTGCTCAGATGGATGATCTGCATGGCTGTGAACATTGCCCCGTTTTCGGGATTTCGCGTGTTATTTGTCAGTTTTTGGTTCTTTCCAAAAACCTTTTCCGGTTAAAATCATTCTCCCACGTAGTCCATTCCAAATTCATCATTGAATGATTGCCAAACCAACAATAGAAACAGAATTTCGTGTAACTCAAGTTTGCTTCATTGTCTTTAATTAACCGCTTATCGTGATTAACGCTGTGGTGAATAATCGGATTTGTTGGTGTTTAATCGGACATTCGCTGCAAAATATTTAGACCGAAACAACACGCCTGTTTCAAAATTTGACTGCTGGTGCATGAGCCATATTATTGTGTATTGTCGGTTCACAGGCGTAAAAGATTGGGAACCACTGTGTCTTCTTTATCCATGCAATGACAGTCCTGCTTATATATCTGAGTGACTGTTCATACTTATTTGATGCAGGTTTTCTGTATTGAAGACAATGCATCCATATCGCCAACTGCATTAACAACTGCATATATAAGTCAACTTCAACAAAATTCCTTATGAAAAGTCAAATACTCGTACACTATCTTTCCTCTATTGTGAGCAAATATTTTTACAATAGAATTTAACAATATTTTGATATCAGATTTTATTATGTGACATTATCACATGCATTTTGCTAAGAACGAAGCTTTGTGCAGGCAGCCTTCAATGAGTTTTACGGGACGGAATATCTCAGCATTGCCCATACAACTCATCACAACCTAAGATGGTGGTGGGCATGGGATCGGAATCTGAGAATTTTAAACACTATGATGCAATGGATATGCAATATATGCACCTGCTCACCACCTTATTTGCTCAGACAAATATTCAGCATAGTTGTGAGCATTGCCTTGTTTTCATGGTTTTGCACGTTATTTGCAGTTTTCTGTTGTTTCAAAAAAAAAACTTAAACTCATAGATTAGGCAGAATAATAATAAATTGATAAATGATAAATTCGCAAAAAGAATATTTAACTTATTTATGAATTGAAAGACTACCGTAATTTAATTATTTATTCTTGTTGGATAACCTAAATGTCAGCAACAACAAGGATCTTGCCAAGGTATCAAACAGGTTAACTTACGTGCATGGTCATGCATTGGACATTAACCTTTCTTAATTTTCTTGTTGAAGATAGTCCCATTAGGGCAGTGGTTCTCAAACGGTGGGGCACAATGACTTAGATAATTTTTTGAGAGGGCGTGAAGCCAATTAAAAATAAAAATATTTGTTAGATTTGATCCTGCCCGACTTGTTTTGGATATTTACATTTGTTTATTTTGGATATTTACATTCCATCCATGTATTTTCCACGTATTTTTTGAATAAAAAACATTTTCGCTCAAGGGTCTGTTATTTGTAGCTTATTGTTTAGCTAGTTTGTTTTTGAGGTGTTGAAATGTTTTTGAAAGGATTATATGGATGGCATATAATTGAGTCTTATCATTTATTTTTCACTGTTTTACGACATTTTGATGCGTGATGTTGATATATATCAGGAAATCAACTTGTGTTAGTGGTTCTAAATTCACTCTTCTGTGTTAGTAGGCACCAGCCTTCAAATATTAAAATGCCAAAATATCCGCCTTTATTGCACTGATGTTCGTTATCTTTATGTTTTTAGATATCTGTTATTGATATCAGTCAAAATTCAATGGACGAAGAAGCTTTTGATGTTCTTGGTGACCTTTTATCAAACTATGAAGTTGACCAACTCATTGCAAAAAATTGCCAGCTAACAAAAGCAAAACTTGATGCTCTTGGAAGTCATTCTGGATTAAAAGTATGACCGAGTTATAATATAATATCATGCCACTGTGGCTCTTTTGTTGAGTTGGCTAAAAAATACACACAAAACAGCTGGTTTTATGATGTTTGATATTGGTAAATTTGGATAGTAAAGTCTTCTTTTCTATCCTATCCTTCAAATCCCGAGGAAGTCCCAACCGACCCGCGGTTACGTGAACCACCCTACGATGGCAAGGAGTCCAGTAAACCTTTCACACATATTTTCCTCACAAGATTCAATCATGCGAACCCACGCAGGGTAATCAGAGATGTGGCGACAAGCGTACTTCTAACACTTAGCACGGTGGGCTACATCGACAATCCTAGTTTTCTGACCTAATATCTATTATTCATGCTCCCTTCGCATGACAGAAACAAAGTCGTGTAACATAAGTCATCATCAGCTGCTTGAGGAAAAAAATTTCATATCTCCAGTAAGATATTAAGTAGGAATGTAAAAAATAACTTAACACAGATGCAAGGTTTTTTATTTATCTCCATTTTTATTTGAACTAATTGATACACTATATTTACGCCCAGTTCAAACATACCAAAGTAACACTGTGAAACATATGATGAGAATTTGCTTGCTTGAAATAATGATAAACTTTTGATGTTGGTTTTTATTAATCGTATCTGTCACAATTTTTAAAGAAAATTCAGATATGTAATCTTATTGTTAGTTAACTTTCATTTCTATGTTTTCAGCTATCCAAGTTTGATATCAGTGAGAACCCAATGAATGAAAAAGGATTCAATGCTCTCGGTTCTTTATTGACAGCAAATAATGAGGTTATTGACCTTGTCATACAAAATTGCCAACTCACAAAAGAAAAACTGGACGCTCTTGGAAGTCACTCAGGATTAAAGGTTTTGTTATTTATTGCTGCTTGATCTATCATTCAGCATTTCTGCCAAACTAGGTTGTGATGTAGAGAAGATAAAATTGATCTTTTTTTCCGCTATTTCACTTTTCATTTATAGTATTTGGAGTGAGAAGCAAATATTTTCATTTGTATTATTTGTTAAGTGCTGTTCATGAAAAAATCTGCGCAAAAACCTAGCATAAGCATGTCACACACTCTTTTTGATAGAAAAAATAGCCTCTTATCGCTGGCTATGTCTTTGACCCGCTGAAGCCCGACGGTGTAACTAATAGACTAATAAATTGTATTAGAGTATGTCACTTTTAATATAGCTTGCTAATATTTATTGCAAATTTCACAATTTAGTTAGAAATATTATATGAAATCTTGAATATAAACACTGACCTGTGACAAAGTTTGTCATTTTAGATTTATTTTGACGAGAGTCATAATGTTCCACAGATTGCTGGCATAGTGGCATTGATATGAAGTTTTATCTTTTATTTCCATCAATTTTAAAAATTACCTCCCTATAATCCTATTCGTTTTAATAGATTTGCACTCTGGATATTCGGTCCATAACCGGCATGCCATTTGATTTATTTCTTGCAATATCTAAGTTTGCAACTGAGAGTGAGGTCGAAGAACTTCTGATGGACCCATGGAAAAAGTTCAAAGCAACTAAAGATCAAATAATGGAATTGAGTAAATGGAAAGTCTGTGGAAAGGTCTGTAACATATTCATTGAGACTTGGAATATGATAACAAAATTATTGCCTAATCCATTGAATATGTTGTAAACATTTTGTTGATAAACCTTGGATCTCACTTTATTGTACAGAGTGTATGTGAATTTAGTGAATTGATATCCAGAGAAGGTCAACCCCGAACCATTGTTTATTTACATTTTCAAATAATATATCGAATATATTTTAAGTTTAGATTTTCCAGTTTTTTAGAATGATTTATTTGATATTCTAGTAAACAGAAGGTTAAAAAATCCTGGATTGAGAGAACATCAGATACTTCGCATAACATCTGGCACCGTTTAGGCAAAATGATAAAATTATAATGAGTGAATGATAAATTTTCAAAATGAATATTCAATTTGTTTATGAATTGAAGGACTAATTTAAATATTTATTTTAGTTGGATGTACTGAATGTCAGTGACAACAAGGATCTTGGCACTTCTGGCTTTAGTGAAGTTGGATTAGTTGTTACAAAATATCAGGTGAAGGCATTGATGGCTCGGAATTGTAATCTGACAGCAGAGAGAATGAAAGCATTCAAGGAAAACACTCGTAATGCGAAGGTAACAAACAGGTTAACGTACATGCATGCTCATGCATAGAACATTTCCAACATTGCTTGGTAAATTTAGCAACCCAAGTGCAGTGGATGTTAAACGGTAGGGCGCGCCCCACATCTTGGGGCTTAGACAATTTTTGAGGGGGCGTTAAGATAATTAAAAATAAAAATATTTATATCCAATCCAATATTTTCAAAGTATTTTTCGAATTAAACATACTTTCGCCTTACCATTATTTGTAGCTTATTTTTATCTAGTTATTTTTGAGGTAGGGCGCAAGACTTGACAAATTCTAAAAGAAGGCACAGCTCCTTTAAAAACCATTGCCTTAGGTTATTCTTGTGATGAGCCCTAGATAAATTTAACAATTCAATAAAAGAAAACGTGGTTTGACTTTTCAATATTTGTGAGTAGGATTACCAAAAACCAGATACCAATTGCGAAAAAAGCGTCAAATTCTATTTTATCAGAAACTTTTAGATTCACGCAAAGAACAATCATCTTCCGTGATAAATCTTCCATGTCAATCTCAAAGGATTCTAATGAAAACGTCCTGAATTCCTTTATCCTTGCTCACTCCCTTAATAACCAATATATTCCAATACCTACCTCAGTATCAATACCCTAACATAATTATATTTTACTTAAACTGTTATGCTTAGAATTTAATAATTGATGTAATCTGGACTACA
The DNA here is from genome assembly GCF_964204865.1 of Styela clava. Classification (NCBI taxonomy): domain Eukaryota; kingdom Metazoa; phylum Chordata; class Ascidiacea; order Stolidobranchia; family Styelidae; genus Styela; species Styela clava. The sequence continues at coordinate 41,559 of NW_027556419.1, read as the reverse complement.
ACTTGGCAATATTTAGGCTCTTCATGGGTGAATGAAGCCCATCTCTTCATGCACCAACTTTGGTTGGACAATGGCAAACAATTCATATTTTTATTTCAAATTCTTATTTTTTATTCTAATTTCTTTTTTACTCATTTATTTTTTTGTTCGTTTACTATAAAATTCATCTAAAGCTTTTTTTTCTAACTTCATTACACCCTTACGGTTGTGTGCGTGTGTGTGGATATATTCAATAAATTAAGATGAGTGAACACATACCAGTACTTTTTGGCAATACCTTCTTCCATCTTAAATTCTGTACTTTATAAACCTTATCTAAGCTTTTATTTGCTCTCCTGATTTTATAATCAGTTTTTGTTATTTGTTTTTATCAATCATTTAATTGCCTTTTATGCTGATTATGGAGTTGAAATAAACTTATCTTACCATGCTTGTATATCTAAGTGATATTCATAACAGATCTCTCATAATTCGCAGTACTCTATTACAAATACATCTTGAAAGATTATTAACATTATTTACTAGCGAGCTTTTGTCTGCTTTAGGCATAAATGGGATTTTCAATATTATTTGAGGGGTTGAGGGGGTTGTCAAAGTAACTTACGCGAGATACCAAGTCAGCAGAACCATTTAAAAACACTATTATTATTTAACTTGTAACACTAATTAAAAAATAGTTTTAAAACTACTAAAAATATTTTGATCAAAACAAGTCAGCTTTTTCATTCATTTCGAAAATTTGATTGCCGGTCCATGAGCCAAATTATTTCGTGTTGCCAGTCCACAGGGTTGAAAGGTTGGGAACAACTATTCTATGTTTTATCCATGCAATGACAGCACTGCTTTTATATCTGAATGATGCGGAGGTTTCTGTAGTTAAAGCAATCTATTTCTATTGCCCACTGCAATAACAACTGTATATATAAGTCAGCATAAACAAAACGCCTCTTAAAAAAGGCAAATATCCTCTTTTCTCTTTTGTAGGTGAATATCATTGCAATAGAACTTAATAAAATTGGTCTCTGCTCATTGAAAAATCTTAATTATTAAGAAATTTTCCTGCAGTATATATGTCTTGCAGTATATATGTCTTAATTAACTTGAATTTTTTTCAATCAGCTATCAGATTTTGAATCAGCCATCTGTTGAATTTTAATAGGAAAATTTGTCCATTTTGATCAATCAGTTTTTAAAGTTTGCTTTCTCCATTTCTCATACTTTTATTCACTGTCACGATCACATTTTGTGACCGAGTTCATCTACATTAGTTCACTGATCTTCTTTATTTCAGTTGGAAATACTAGATATCGGTTGGAACAATAAGCTTGGCACTTCTGGCTTTGGTGAAGTTGGATCAGTTGTTTCAAAATGTCAGGTGAAGGAACTTGATGCCTCACATTGCAATCTGACAGCAGAAGGAATAAGATCATTCAAGGAAAACACTAGTAATGCAAAGGTAAAACCAGTTCACATACCTGAACATATATTTGCCATCATTTAGAAATGTCAAGTCAAGTTTATTTTTTCAACCAGTAAAAAATATCACAATCATAAATTACGACAAAAAAATAATTTACTTACTAGGGAAGTGAAGTCGCGACGAACCAAACTGGTTATCGAGCAGCTACACCCAAATGTTCTGGAGATTGCTGTATTATACGACATTATCACATGCTTTACACTCGTAACAAAACTCTGTACAAGCAGCCTTTGATGAGTTTGACAAACTGAAATATTTCAGGTACACCATTGCCCACACTATTTAACAAACCATGAGGTTGAGGGCATAGGAATGGAATCTGAAAATTTTAATCTGTGATGTAATGGATATTTTTCCCGAGCTTCGATTTTCTTGTTTATTTCAGGAACAGTGACCAATCACTTAAAGGTCAACAATAACGTAACAATTTTTTCATAAATAAGTTGTTTATTGAATATCTTAAATGTCATTATAACTTCCTACGCGCTCCAATAAAAATTATTCCCAGAAAATCTACGATAGACTGGGCATAAATTAGCTAACAAACTGTTTAGAACCAACCATGCCGCTAACAGGTTTTTTAGCTAATTTAATCCAAGTCTATTGTAGATTTTCTCTAAACCAGTTTGTAAGCGCCCTATCTTCAAAACAATCCCCAATTATGCATCACAAATTTTGCAATACTAAAGTATAGGAACAATTTTTTGGAAATATCTACATCTATACAGTTATAAACAACGCTTATTAAAATAATTTTCTAAATTAAGTGAATATTAAATGGAAACTTTAATTATACAAATTCAATTCTGAAATTGTGAAATAATATCAGAAATTAACTGTTGAAAAAATAAAACTGATAAATAATGGATTTTATCATTCGTATAAAGTTTTTAAGAAATTTATGAATGTGAAAAATAATTAATTGGTCATGAGCTTGAGTCACTAAATTTCCTGGAAGCTTCGCTTTCAGCTAAACTCATAGGCTTGGCTCCAGCTCCAACAAGACATCACAGCTTCGACCCTTTTTCACAGTGCTTAGCACAATTGGTAAATCGTTGAACTGAGTGATATCTTAGTAATTAACTTATATTATTTGGGGTAATAGTGAGTGTATAAAGGCTTTTATTAGAGAAACAGGCAAGAGAAAACAATACAATAATATTCTTTGCAGTTTCACAAATTACTTGAGGCGGCGTGAAAATGTTTTTATTTTCTTAGCGGCTCATATTTTTGCCATTTTTCTTCTATTCTCTGATAACACTTCGCAATGCTGATTTTGGTCAAGTTGGATAGCTATTCTACAATGTCAGATGAATAAATATAAAAATATAATAGGATTCGGTATTCTGGATTCGATTTAACTATTCTAGAATAGTAAATTATTCTATATTGTCCATCCCTAATATGCCATAATTTAGAAATGTCCAGTCATGTTTATTTTTTCCAATCAGTAAAAAATATCACAATCATAAAATATGACAAAAAAAAACAATTTACACAGTTTCACAGGGGAAGGAAAGTCGCAGGGAACCAAACTGGTTAACGAGCAGCGACACCCAAATGTTTTGGACGTTGCTGTATTATGCGACATTATTACACGCTTTACGCTCAGAACGAAGCTCTGTGAACGCAACCTTTAATGAGTTTGACAAACCGAAATATTTCAGGTTTCAGCATTGCCCATTCAATTTATCTCACTCTGTAGTGGTGGGCATGGGAGTGGGATCTAAGGCTTCTATTTCCTTGTTTATTTCTGTAAAAATTGACCACATGACCACATATCTGCTATAATTTTGAATTTTTACTGCATTATGTGACATTATTACATGCTCTTCACATGGAACAAAGCTCAGTGTAAGCAGCCATTGATGAGTTTGACAGACTGAAATAGCTTGGGTTCAGCATTGCCCACACAATTTATTACACAGCACGGCGATGTGGCTCATCTTGCTGACCGATAGGAATACGCCCGCAACCGCACCTCTGATTACTCTCTGTGAGTTCCAAGGTTCGAATTCCATGCAGGGATGGTTATGTGCGAGAGGATTGCTGGACTCCTCGCCGCCGTTGGATGGTTCACGTAACCGCTGGTCTGTTACGGCTTCCTCCACCATTAAGTCTGTGTTCCCTAAAACAAGTAACTAACTAATCCCATACCCGACATGGAATGGTAACCAGCCGAGGGGCCGTGGTTCGCCATATGGACAAGCCGTCTCATCGGCTTCCTTCTCCTCCTGGATAATTATGTAAAAATTATCCTAATTATCCACACCCCGATGGATATTTTTTCGAGCTTCGGTTATTTGTTTATTATCGTAACAATGTCCGATCACTAATAAGTCAACAATAACGAAACAATCGCAATTTGTGCAGCCACTCGGACAATTCTTTTGCTCAGACAGATGATCTGCATGGCTGTGAACATTGCCCCGTTTTCGGGATTTCGCGTGTTATTTGTCAGTTTTCGGTTTTTTTCCGGTTCTTTCCAAAAACCTTTTCCGGTTAAAATCATTCTCTCACGTAGTCCATTCCAAATTCGTTATTGAATGATTGCCAAACCAACAATAGAAACAGAATTTCGTGTAACTCAAGTTTGCTTCATTGTCTTTAATCGTGATCGCTCATCGTGATTAACGCTGTGGTGAATAATCGGATTTGTTGGTGTTTAATCGGACATTCGCTGCAAAATATTTTGACCGAAACAACACGCCTGTTTCAAAATTTGACTGCTGGTGCATGAGCCATATTATTGTGTATTGTCGGTTCAAAGGCGTAAAAGATTGGGAACCACTGTTTCTTCTTTATCCATACAATGACAGTCCTGCTTATATATCTGAGTGACTGTTCATACTTATTTGATGCAGGTTTTCTGTATTGAAGACAATGCATCCATATCGCCCACTGCATTACCAACTGCAGATATAAGTCAACTTCAACTAAATTCCATATGAAAAGTCAAATACTCGTACACTATCTTTCCTCTATTGTGAGCAAATATTTTTACAATAGAATTTAACAATATTTTGATATCAGATTTTATCATGTGACATTATCACATGCATTTTGCTAGGAACGAAGCTTTGTGCAAGCAGCCTTCAGTGAGTTTTACGGGACGGAATATCTCAGGCTCAGCATTGCCCATACAATTCATCACACCCTGAGGTGGCGGTGGGCATGGGAGCGGAATCTGAGAATTTTAAACACTATGATGCAATGGATATGCAATATGTGCGCCCGCTCAGACACCTAATTTGCTCAGACAAATATTCAGCATAGTTGTGAGCATTGCCTTGTTTTCATGGTTTTGCACGTTATTTGCAGTTTTCTGTTGTTTCAAAAAAAAAACTTAAACTCATATCTCTGGTCGTAATATTTGATTTGCCCCTATTTTCTATTCCAAATTTATTCTTGAATGATCGCCAAAGCAACCATGAAAACGAATATCACTCAAGTTTTAGTCATGGTTTTTAATTACCGGTAACGCTTTGGCGAACCTATTTTTTTAGTGTTTAATCGTATTTTTGGGTGTTCCCAGTCCGCATGGTAATGATTGGTAACCACTGTTCCAGGCTCTATCCATGTAGTGACGGTCTTGCTTATATATCTGAGTGACTGTTCATTTATGTTCGATGCGAAGGTTTTCTGTATTGAAGACAATGCATTGCTATCGCCCACTGCAATAACAACTGTATATGTCAACTTGAATAAAGTGACCCTTTAAAAAGTCAAATACTGCTTTTTTCTATTTTGTGTGTGAATATTTTTTCAATAGAATTTTACATAATTGGTCTCTGGTATTCGAAAAAGCTTAATTACCAAGAAGACTTTTCTTCATGTATTATATATGTCTTAATTAACTAGGAATATTTTAATCAGCTATCAGATTTTTTTAGGGTTACATTTCCATCAAAACAACAGACAGTTTAATTTTTGAATCTGAAATCTGAAAATTTCAATCTGTGATGTAATGGATATTTTTCCCGAGCTTCGATTTTCTTGTTTATTTCAGGAACAGTGACCAATCACTAAAAGGTCAACAATAACGTAACAATTTTTTCATAAATAAGTTGTTTATTAAATATCAGGTTGTTAGCTAATTTATGCCTAGTCTATCGTAGATTTTCTCTAAACCAGTTTGTTAGCGCCATATCTCCAAAACAATCCCCAATTATGTATCACAAATTTTGCAATACTCAAGTATAGGAACAATTTTTCGGAAACAATCATTTATGACCATATGCTTATTAAAATAATTTTCTAAATTATATGAATATTAAATGGAAATTTTAATTATACAAATTCAACTCTGAAATTGTAACATAATATCAGAAATTAACTGTTGAAAAAATAAAATAAAACTGAAAAATAATGGATTTTATAATTTGTATGAAGTTTTTAAGAAAATTATAAATGTGAAAAATAATTAATTGGTCGCGAGCATGATTCACTAAATTTTGTGGGAGCTCCGCTTTCAGCTAAAATGATAGGCTAGGTTTCAGCTCCAACAGGACATCGACCCTTTTTCGCAGTGCTTAGCACAATTGGCAAATCGTTGAATTGAGTGATATCTTAGTAATTGATTTATATTATTTGGGGTAATAGTGAGTGTATAAAGGCTTTTATTAGAGAAACAGGCAAGAGAAAACAATACAATGATATTCTTTGCAGTTTCACAAATTACTTGAGGCCGTGTGAAAATGTTTTTATTTTCTGATCGGCTTATATTTTTGCCATTTTTCCTCTATGCTCTGATAACACTTCGCACTGCTGATTTTGGTTAAGTTGGATAGCTATTCTACAATGTCAGATGAATGATGTTTCTCGCCAAGTCTTCTAATCTGACATGGAAGATATGCTTATTTATCTTTGCGTTTATATTTCCTGTCTCTCTGCATTGATTCTCTAATAAAATTGGAAAAAATTAGAGTTAGATATAGAGTTAGTATTATTGTTCCACTTTCTGCTCCATAATGTCAAATGGACAAATTTTTTGATAGGTTTTCTAATCTGCCTGTCAAAGTACCTGAAGAATTCAAGGGAAATACTAAAGTAGCAAACCAACCCATATGCGTTCCAACCATGACCTATATATCAATTCATAAATATTATATGATAACAACATGTATCATTTCAGATCGACAGCTTGAATCTGAATTGGAACAAAGTCAGCAAACTCGGAGATAAAGAATTATCTGCAATCAGTGAAATTGTTCATCAATGTCAGGTTAAAAAATTGTACATGCGGTATTGCTACTTTAACGATGATGAGTTGAAAAGATTCAAAGCATTGATTGCTGATACTGGGGTTAAGTTCGATGGCTTCTAGTGAGTCACAGACGCCGTATCCGAGGATGATTTTATTGGAATATTTGATTTAAAATTATATTAGTTCCACATTTCTTCAGTTTGTCTGTCTGAGATAATCACTTTTCGTTTTGTTTCAAAATTTTCGAGCAATTTGCTTTTAATTATTTTTTTCAATTCTGTCTATAATGTTTAGCAAGTATAATCCTTTATCGCATTATGTCTTATGGAAATTGTTTTGATTTTCATTTATTTCATCAAATATTTCAGTCAGAGATAACTAATAATTAACTAGTTGCATACAATAAACAATGGAATAACTGTTATCTACAACCTGGCTATTTTACCAGACATTTTTTGCCCACGGATTGTCGTGTTAGACTTTTAATGCTTTTATATTTTCGTAAGTATGAAAATACGAATCAAAAATTAATTATCGGACATTTTACCACTATTTTTATGTCAACAGATGGCCGTGAAATTTTAGAGAAGTAAGCTAACTGATGCTTTTATTTTTAACCATGAGTTATGTTGAAAAGAGCTAAATTAATATGGCAAGGCATTTCAAATGCTGGTATCGGTCATAATTTGAATATTTTGCTCAACAGAAAATCATCCTAATAAAAAAAGTCAATACTTTCAAATATTTGCCAAAAATCGAGAAAAGTATAAATTATATTTCTCAAAAAATCAACTTGTTTTTTCCGACTTGGGACAACTTATTGGGTATCGTAACAATTGCAGCTTTACATAATTTTGGACGTAATGCAAATGAATGCGTAACTAAAACACTATGTCGCTGAAGAGGCAACTAGCAAAAATAATAAATACCATTGAGTGCTAAACATGGAATACCAACCGAATGCTGGGTGTACGCTTGACATAAATGATGTTCCCCAATATATTTACCAATGCCAATACAAAATACTTTATTAGATGGATCCATTTTTGAACAAAGATGTAACATTTCTTCCTCAAGGCTCGTTTCAAGCCGATTTGGCCGATTTTATCGAATTGGGCCCCGCACCCTGCGCTAGTCTTTTTCTGTATTATTTATCTGTATTATGAGATACAAAATACTGCTGAAAACGTAAAATATAAAGTGAGATAATCTTAATCATAATATTAATTTGTTATGCATGGTAAATTTAGTAAATTATCGTTATGTCGCCATTGGCAATTAAAAGACTCAACAGTTTGTCAATGCTTCCTATGGAAAGCAAAATTGCTAAAGCTGTTGATTTTAAATGAATTTGCTGATAAAATGGCTAGAAAAGTATTTTTCTGAAAGAGTATGATGAAATCGCCTATTTTGCATTTCTTGATGTTAAAAGTAAAACAATAAAAACATCCTATTACTTTAAATTTGTTTTATAGCAAGTATTAAATGTTTATTTTTTTTTATATAAAGACCCATAAATTTTACTATGAAGAGTAGGGGGTCTGCCATCATATTTCTAATTGGGCCCCGCAGAACCTAGCACCTGCTCTTTCGTTGTCTACAAGAATTCTTTGTCTTACCGTTATGACTTCAACCCCATATAATTTTGGGAATTATCCAGCACTCAACTATGTGCTATCACACTGCTTTTTTTCAAATGTTTATACAAAATTTATTTTAATAGGTTCACTTTCTCCCCAATTCGCAACGGAACTTAATTATACGAAAACCTGCAATTGCCAAACCAACTACAGCTTTGCTCTCTCAAGTTACTATATTAGTACAATATACATGTATAGCCTTCTATTGTTCATACGCGCTTGCATTTTTTCAAGTACGATTCTGCTCTTCAAAGATAAAATTATGCGTGAGAGGATTGCTGGGCTCCTCGCCACCGTAGGGTGGTTCACGTAACCGCTGGTCGGTTACGGCTTCCTCCGCCATAGAGTCCATGCAGCTAAAACAAATAACTGGCTAACTAATCCAAACATGGACTGGTAAATAGACTAAAGGCTGGATGAATAAGCTGTCTCGTCGGCTTCCACCACAGTCCTATCTAATTCTAGGCAAGATTTAGACATAATTAAAACCTGTTCTGAGCGAATGGGTGCATTAGCGCAATTTCAGACGCTGTGTGTAAACCATGAGGTCTGGAATGTTTGTTATGGTCTTGTTTGGAAGAATAGCTCATTTCCTACCCAGCAATATAAGAATGAACGTTATATGACATTTGGAAGTAATAAAATATCGCTTACATTTCACGAGTGTACTTCCCGCTGCGATAGAAAAACGTCGCACAGCAAGAAAATAATTCAATAAACCTTGGCGTTGCGCGCTAACCAATAACAAAAGCTAGTATGATAAGGTCTTATTTTGAAGGTCCTTTTATATGCTACATAACATAGGAGAGTGGACATCTCACAACGTCAGGAAGGTATAAAAATATCGAGTCGTTTGATCGCAGCTGCCTCACCGAAAAAAAGTTAGTTCACATAGGCGTTTTATCTCGCAAATTCTCCTTGTCTCACGATTATAAGCTTTTATGATTCATAATAAATGTTTTATTATGACTCACAAAAGCTTTCAACGCGATAAAGCACAAACAAACAACCGATCGATCTATCAAGCCTAGCCTGGCCTGATTCAATGTGGTGACTTCTCAAACGGAAAATTTCCAAAACGCTTCAACGACACGAGCTAACGAAAAGCGTTTAGTATCATATGAAAGAGAAAACCAATGTGCAGTCAACTGTATAGTCACATTTGCGCTTTTCAATAGCTATACACGTCCAACAGATGATAGAATGAGAGAGTGTAAATATTTTTGTTATTTTTTGACGTTACGAGAGACCTCTGAAAGAGGTGTTTTAGTTTACGGTCCTCCAGTGACATCTAGCGTATAGTACTCTAAAAGACCTTTCCAATGGTATATAATTATTGTATATTGGGTAAATTTTGGGGGTCGTATGACATTAATAAAAATGTATTCAAAATTGGGCTCGATTGGGCGTCTGAATCAGGTTTTAACTGATATGCTGAAACTAAAACTCATTTATAAAATTTTTCAAACTGCTTTTTCATTTCTTAGGTTAAGTTAGGCTAATTGCCCGTTCTTACTAATTTATAGTCATCCGTTCTTCACTTTCCCTAAATCGCTGATATGCTGAAACTAAAACTCATTTAGCTTCTGTATCTTTCAATGGTAAAATTTTTCAAACTGCTTTTCCATTTCTTAGGTTAATTGACCGTTCTTACTAATTTATTGTCATTCGTTCTTCACTTTCCTTAAATCGCTCGCTGCTCGTCAAGTGATAGCTTTGTGAATCGCGATGTTTGATTCACAGAAGCTAGCTGGTAGGGCATTATAACGTCATAAATATAGATAATAAATTGGACTCGGGTATAGTAGGCTTTGCGACGCAAGAAGGATTGGAATTGCTCGCATGTATCAGAATAAACTGCATTTAAAAACCTTGTTTCGTGAATCGCCACAACTCCAAAATTGGAACTTTTCTGCGGGCCGCGCAATTTTTCCTTAAGGCCCGCGGGCCGCAGCTTGCACACCCCTTCTCTAGTCCATAATATGATATCCTCTGATTACCCAACGCAGGTTCGCATCCCGTGTAGGTTATGTATCTGCGAGAGGACTGCTGGCCTCTCGAAGCCGCAGGGTGGTTCATGTGCCGGTAGTTGATTATGGTTCCCTCTATTATCAAGTATGTGTATATATATAAAACAAGTAACATGCCAAATAATCTCTCACCGTTTTGTCTGATAAGGACGAGAGTTGTTGAGACATCTCATCGGTTTCCATCTCCCCCGGGATAAATATGAAAATACTGTCTAATGAGCAAGTCTGGTGAAATGCCACCAGAACAAGAGCCATATAAGTCGCAACTGGTATTATTTCGAAACATTACAATAAATTTAAAAAAAGTCGTAATATTCTATGTGGAGCGATAAATTCCGGACACCGAAAACACTAGGTCAAGCGATGATGGAGGAAACCTTAACCCAGTGGTCGGCAACTTTTTCCAAGTGACGGACCGGTAAAGCCTGACCAAAATTTTGGTGGACCACCTTTACACAAACGGACTAAGCCTATGCAATAAATTATACGCATTAGGAAATTTATGTTGACAATATACTAAAAACGACGGCGATGCTATTTAGTGCGATATCTGCATTTGTTGGCTGGCGATTAACTGTTCCCATATTGGAGATATGGCCGAAGTTGACACACGTAACGTGTTTTCTACATCCGGACTACTTCGTTATTTCGTTTTTGTACTTATCAATATTGAAAATCAGGCCTCACATTAATAAGATTTTGGGAAAGGTAACAATGCCTGTACCCCTTCTGACTCTGTATTGATTGATGTTTGTTTTGCCATAACTAATTTTTTTACCCGATGTGCTAACTTTATAATTATCCGAATTCTGAAGTATAGAATTACCACTGACTAGGCATGACCGGTTAGCTACGAGCTAGTAGTGGAATAGTCACGTTCTTAGCGATAATTATTTTGTTGAAGATACGAACTGATGAAAGACACTCTTATACGGGCGCAGTGGAAACAACTGACCCAGCATTATTGCGGCATACTGACATGGTAAGTGTTTGTGAAGTCAGACATGCTGCTCAAGTGCGTTGTGTTTGTCTAGTTTGCTGTTGGGTGCTGTTTTTAGTCGTAGGGTTTGTGGTTAGATTGTTGAGGTTTTATTATGGACTTGTCCGTTTTTGTGTCACCTCTCTGCGGACAGGCGATGGGCCGCGGCCCGGTGGTTGCCGACCACTGTTTCAAACGACCATCGGTTACGTGAACCACCCTATGCTGAACTCTTTGCCCACGTGGGGTGGTTCAGGTAATCGCTGGTCTGTTACGGCTTCTTCCGCCATCAAGTCCATGCATCGGAAAACAAATAACTGGCTAACTATGTCCAACATGGACTGGTAAATGACTGGACGAGAGAGAGTTACATTTATTATTACAAACAATGTCAACATCATGATACATTTGGAGCAACAGAAAATATAATTTCATTTAACAATAATTGGTTGATCATTATTTTGAGGGTCAGTATGCAAGACCGGTTAGGTCACCGAGGCTCCTGGCCCGTACTGTATTATATACTATTTAAGAAATCATTCAGATATAGCAGGGGTGTGCAAACTGCGGACGGCAAATAAGAATTGTGCGGTCCGCGGAGTGCCAATTTTGAATGGTGTGCCCGCGAAAAGAGTTTTTAGTTTTGTTAATCTGGTGTGTGAGAGTAATTCCAATCTCATTGCGTCGCAAAGCCTATAGTAGCGCCTGCGTGCCACTGTCATATTAGCAAAACTAGCTAGCAAAATCCTGTTGAAAAATACACGTTATAAAAACGTGTTTTACACTCAAATCGTTCAGCCGGTGTGAAAATAAATTTGAAAAGCAGTTGTTAATTTATGAGTTTTAACGTGCCATTTCTGCAAGAACCCCTAACAGTGCCGTAAGATCAATAAAAAAAAGGAAATAACTTTTTGTGCTTGCAACTACAGTAGAAACTTTACCTACGAAATTAATTCGTTCCGGAAGCACCTTCGTAGGTACAAAATTTAATAAGTAGGGGACGCACACTACCTGTAAATAATCTATTTCGTTTTGAGATCCGAAAAAACTCTGACATATTATTGTTTAGCAATCACGCAATAGTTCGTTTTTTTGCATTCTTCTCTTGTATTCCCTTTCCTAATCGCTTATATTTTTTTCGAAATCAATTCATAACAGTATGTTAGCAAGTAACTCTAACCAACATGAGCTTCACAACTTAATAAATCAAGCAGAAATAGAGAAAAACGGTGGTACAGACGAACTATATTATGTAAAATGTAGCAATATCAATGCAGCGCTCTTCTACAAAGCTGACTCATCTGTTCTGTCATAATATATTTCTGTGTAGCCATTCGTCATGAAAGGACAAAAAAGAGTTTAAATTAATAATGTGTTAACAACCATAATGAATAAACAAACACCGAGTTTCATCAGATAACTCAGAGTCTTGAAACTTTTTATCTGAAGGAGAATGATCTCGTTTTCAAGGCCTCGCTCGCGTGCCGAATAAATGGGCTTGCGTGCCAAGTATGGCACGCGTGCCAGGGGTTGCCATTGAGGTGTAAGCAAGAGCAGGCGGCAGAACGTAATGTACGAAAATGAGCAAACACACATGAAATTCAAAAACACTTTTTTCATTGTATCATCGTCTATTCACTGAATTTAGCTAGGGTTACCATATTTTTGTGACTTCAAAGCGGAACGCCTCCGAAGACAACGACCCCTTAGCTGTGATTTTGTGACTTTATATTTTCCTATTTTACTACATAGGCCTACATTTGAAGCCATCCCGGCTGTCTTCATTGACCATATTGCTATCGAGAGTTCATGTGCATATTCTCTATCCAAATATAGGGTTTAGTTCGAAAAATAGAAAGGAATTGAGGTTGATAATACAAATAATTCGAATTTAGATTTTTTTTATTTACAGCAAAAGGAAGAAAGATAACCTGCCGTTTTCAAGCATTTAGAATTTTCTTATTCGCCCAAGCATGCTTTTTTTGTAGATAACGCCTTTGTCAAAAAGACGTTGTTCAATGTTACATTCACGTAAACGTCAGAACAGGACCAATTAGTATTGATTTTACATGTGATACGTTACGGAAAACAACGAAACAAACAAAATAACGCATTTACCTCCAGCAAGTGGGCTAGCGCTGGGCTGCACAGCATAAGCCTGAATTTAGCTAGCACGACATTGCACGTACCCGCCGGAAACAAACTGGCCAATGGACGCGGCTGCCTTCGATTACGATAAGAAAAAATGAAATAAACATAAATTGTTTTTAACGGAGGCGCTAGGATATTTGCATCACGAAAAACGATATTCGACGGTCACGATATTCTAAATTGGACACCCCTTCTCCAAGAACTGCATCAAATTAACCTAAACTGAACGAATATCACTACACACAAGTTTTCGGTTTTTAGTTAGGCCTTTCGTGTGTAGAAAATCTTACGCTGGCCTACGCAATATTTTTACGAGAAGAATACTCGTAAGTTGGATTTTCCGTATTCATAGCCTTTCGTAGATATAGTTTCTGAGTGCGGCCCGCGGCTTCACCCAGTTGTCTGACCCCCCTGTAATAAAGGTTGCACACCCCTCAGATATAGCACTGGCATTAATGTGAGAGGCCGTGGTACGCTATATTATCAAGTCATCGTATCAGCTTGCTTCACTCCTGGGATAAATATGCAAATCCCATCCTGAGTAAATAAAATTGTTAAATATCATTACAGCGCTCCCAAATTCGCAATCAGCGCTCCCACAGTTAACGCAAACATCCATCGGAGGGCGTGTTCTCGCACTACGCTGGTTAGGAACGGAGACCGATTTTCTGAGATTTTTAATCTGCAATATACCGGTCAGCCGGTACCGTTTCTCAAAAGCGAAGTTGATTTCAATTGAGATAAATGTGTGTTATCTTGACTATAATGATCGTTTGACATTTATTGGTACGTAACTCGCACAGTTTGTCAAATAATGGGATACATATTTATTTAAGTCCGTGCTTCTGTGCTTCCGAATAACAAATAAATACATACCGTACCGTACCGTACCGGTACCGGTAACTAATCCCGGCCTGGTACCGTAACTGGACGAGAGGCCGTGGTTTGCCATATAGTTAAGCCGTCTTATCGGCGTTCTTCTCCCCCGGGATAAATATGTAAATCCTATATTATCCCGGGAAGAGGAAAGGGTCTCGTGTAGTTCGGTACCGGTATGGTAGCAAACAGTGCACTACTACCGTACCCTACTATACTATACCGGTACCGGTACTAGGTTCCATATTCAATCATCAGATAATGTTAACAGGTTAAAATAGACTTCTCTTATGAAATAATGTCTATATTTTAATAACAAGTGTGGTAACGTACCACACAGATGCTGATACAGTGATAGCAGAAACAACCTTTGGTATCGTGCAATTTTTATTGGGTTTCTTTTGCTGACTTGAACTTCTCCAAGATTTGCATCAACCAATTTTCTACAATATTTCATTCCCTTGGATATTGCTTGGACCCCGGCATACGTGCTTTCGAATGAATTCTCTCTTCATTTAAAAATGGCGACAATTTTTTGCGAATGCATGAGTGGAATATTCAGTTCATCATGTTATTTTGTGATCTATGGATTCTTGGTTTACGTCACAATTCCGCTGATTTTCAAGATTTATCCAAAAATCGTCTTTGAAGGATTATTTCTCAACAGAGTCTGCCCACCTGTATGGTTACTGAAGCTGAACAAACCAGACAAAGTAAGACTTTCTACAAGACGTTTGTATGAGTGAGTGCTTCTGAATGAGTGCCCATAACTTTGCTCAGAGATGAGTCTCCTTATTTGGGTGTGTGCAAGTAATTTTGCTTAGAGATGAGTCTTCTTTACTTCTGAGTGAGGACCCGTAACTTTGCTCTGAAATGAGTCTTCTTTACTTCTGAGTGGGTGCCTGAAACTTTGCTCAGAGATGAGTCTCCTTTACTTCTGAGTGAGTACCCGTAACTTTGCTCAGAGAAAAGTCTCCTTTACTTCTGAGTGAGGACCCGTAACTTTGCTCTGAAATGAGTCTTCTTTACTTCTGAGTGGGTGCCTGAAACTTTGCTCAGAGATGAGTCTCCTTTACTTCTGAGTGAGTACCCGTAATTTTGCTCAGAGATAAGTCTTCTTTATTTCTGAGTGACTATATCTGTAACTTAGCTCAGAGATGAGTCTCTTTTACTTTTGAGTACCTGTAACATTGCTCAGAGACGAGTCTCTTTTACTTCTGAGTGAATGCGTTTTCTCAGAGATAAGTCTCCTTTGCTTCTAAGTGAGGGCCCGTAACTTTGTTCAGATATTAGTCTCTTTTACTTCTGAGTAAGTGCACTTAATAACTCCGATCAGTAATATGTCCTTTCACTTATGAGTAAATGCACTAAACCTTGCTTCAACCAGATCCCCTTATTATAGTGATCAATTCCTAACTCTAAATTCTCTTCTTTTACTTCAGGCCTACAATCTTAAAGAGAGCAAGAACTGCTATGTGAAGTCTTCGAGTGGAAGTACTTTAGGCGTTTGGCATATTCCGCCAGTCACTCAGTACGATACTCCAGAGGTCAAATCAGGGTCATTACAAGACGCTGAGAAAATCATCATTTATTGCCATGGCAACTCGTTTCATCGTGGTTTCAAGCATCGAAGAGATTTATATTCAGAGCTGCAGAAATCAGGTATGAATAATATGGTCGAATCCTTTTTGTCAAACTCAAAGGTACTCGGAGCCGCAACATTTACTCTAATGTCAGTGGCTATTAAAACTACCGGAAAGCCACTTATGATGCAATAATTCAGTTTACGACAAAATGAAAATAACTTGAAATTAAAAAGAAAAAGTTTGTTTAGACAGAATTGAATCACTTTGATGCGACCTATTGTTCCGCTCACGACTTATATCTGTTGTCATGTGTAATTAGTGAGTAGTAATAGACTTTATGTCTCCGACTTTCATTGAATCCCCACGGCTTCTAACAAAAAACGGCTGTTGCCACTTTGATTCATGGGAGCCAGAGCTCCGAAAACAGAGAGTCGCATGCTGCTGATCGCTGGTCTACCCTGACTAATTGTGAGACAGCGTTGGTAAATTAATTGAGAGCTAGAATATTGCATCATAAGTGGTTTTTCAATAGTTCTAATAGTATCTGACATTAGAGTACATGTTGCGGCTCGAGTAGGTTTGAGTTTGGCATAAATTTCACATTTTATGAACAATATATACAGTGTTACAAAAGTGAAAAACAATAAGCCTCGTGCCAAAACTACATTTAATCCCAATCTCAACAAATTCCTATTTTTCACTAGAACATCAAAATTTGGTTTTATTTCAGTTGTGGCAGCATCAGGCAGGCCAGATTGAATAACCCAACGGGCCAGATTTGGCTTGCGTAGTTTGCCCATGTCAGGTGTAGACGATGCCATATGGCTCTTTTGATGCCAAATGTTGCCGAATCGTGGCCTAGTCCAGGGCTACTCAGCTATTTGTTTAAAATTATTTGGGTCCCGGTCTTTACAGAAATTGTGTTTCGGCATCCTTAAACGCACACTTCCTCGGCCGGCTAATGATTATTAGCAAAACAAGTTTGTTTATTATGATGTAAGGTATTTTCATATATATTCGAAACTATAAAATTCATTTTATAAAAGAAAACTTCAAAAGTGGGGCTAATGATCCAAAATAAAGAATTAGGTGCGGTCCGAATCAAATACTCGAAAAGTCCGGATTCGGACCGCGGTCCGCCAGTTGAGTAGCCCTGGCCTAGACATGTCAGTGGACATAACGATCGCTTCAATATTATGTTGTTGTTTTTCGTCATCATTATCATTAAAAAATCGTTTTTTTCTTCGAATACTGGACCAGTTGCTTTGAAATTTTCAGTGGTTAATAAAGATTGATATTTTTACCAGAAGGCTATTACGGTACTTTTATTTATTCCTAAATTTTCTATGGATCTTATGAGATCTAATATTTCATCCAAAATTGTGCTGTATTACTTTTTAATTATGGGAACACGGTTTTTAATCCGCCAAGCGTGACGGCTGACTGTGAAAATTCTTGCGACTGAAAACTCGGAAGTATTTTGAGGTTACGGTATCAATAACGTCAAAGGTAAGGACTGCCTCGCTCTGGTCCACGTGTCCATATATTTGAGCGTTGCTCTCCTGTTGTATCAATCTGCTCATTCACACAAATAAAATCTTTTTCATTTTCACCAAGGATTCCACATCATAGCTTTTGACTACAGTGGATTTGCGGACTCTACCGGTCAGCCGAGTCCAACAAGAGTCGTGGAAGATGCAATTAGCGTGTATAAGTGGACGGTCAAGCAGGTTGGATTATGTTTTATCATATTTGTCACTGCTTAATCATATGGCGAATATCAGCAAAGCAGAGGTATACCATATATAAATTGTATATAAGCACAGTTTAAACTAAAAAAAAAAGTTCACAAACTAAAGGGTTGGCTTATATGCGCCTCACTCTAATCACACTAAATTTCGGCTTCATAAGTGCATAACCCTGATCGTGTGGGGGTCAACTTATACATGCATAACACAGTTGCCTGTCAATAGGGAATTCCCCTTTATGTGATTCCCCTGATTACCAAGTTATAAAAATCGAATCAGTAATTGTCAAATTTCTGACACTTAATGTATTTAATCACCCAGCTCCAGAAAGAAGATGTGACAATCGTGCTTTGGGGTCATTCACTCGGCACTTACATCAGCACGAGGGCGCTATCGCTCATGTACGACCGGAAAGATGGCACTCGACTCCCAGACTGTCTGATACTTGAAGCTCCGTTCACGAATACATATGATGCTGCAGACTGCTTCCCACTATCTAAGGTGAAATTTATATTTTGTTTCATTTCAGTACTCCGTAGCATGTGAACCAAGATGGCGGACATCTGAACGAAGTATGTGTACCAAGTTAGGTTTAGGCAATGATTTCAGGTACAAATACTACAAAGTCACTTGGCTAGTCCCCGAACTCGTAATAGAACTAAAATAAGGAAAATTGGAATAAAATTATGGACTAACCCTAATCTGGTACACATACTACGTTCTGGTGTCCGCCATCTTGGTACATATACTACGGGAGTATGTTCATTTCAATGATGTGATATAGTATTATACGATGCTTATTAACGCTTTTTTCACGTGCAAGGCCAGGCACCAGTAGCAACAGATACTCGTATCTAACGATATGCAAGTATATACTATCTTTTGGAAGGGCTGAAATCTTTCCAGTTTGGTCCTTGTTAACAGAATTCTGTTAATTTTTGCGAACACTTATTAACTAGTTGCTGATCACTCTTTGGGGACCTCTGTACTATGCCATTGTGGTAGTGCGCCAAGACTTTTGAATTGAATAACATCTAAAAATTCTATTTATTACATCTCTCTTCCAGTATTTCTATCTGCTCTATCCCTTCATGAGGTCTCAGGTTCACAAGAATATCAAACAATATGACGTAGAGCTCAGGACGGAGAAGTATCTGCCGACAATAAAGGCTCCTGTTATGATCCTACATGCTAAAGATGATCAGAGGTATGTAGGCAGAAATAATTGAAAGGTATGGCTTGCCAGTTGGTGTATCGTTCTAACCGAATTAACACGCTTTTGTGGCGCCCTTCAAGAGGTTCAAAACATGTTATTTATGAGAATATGGCTTGCGGAACTATTTACTGTCGTAAGATGGTTCATGTAACCTCCATCATCAAGTTATGTCTCGTAAATTCATCATCTAACATTTACAATATTTACCGGTACGGTCTTACAGTACGGTATTTAATATAAGTTAATAATACCCTAAACAAGCGCTATAATACCCTAATTTTCAGATTGATTAAAACAAAATAAATAACCGATTAGCTCCGTGCATCAAGTCCATGCATTGGAAAACAAATAACTGGCTAAACAATCCCATAACCGACAAGGACTGGTAATCGGACGAGAGGCGGCGGTTCGCTATATGATTAAGCTGTCCTAGCGGCTTTTCTCTCCCCCGGGATAAATATGTAAATCCTACCCTTTACTCTCTATTGATATCTCATCAGAATTTTCCATGCTTAAAGCAAGCCAGGTTCTGTAAAAGGGTACTCCCGTAGTATGTGTACCAGGTTAGGGCACAATTTCATTCTGATTTTCTTACGTTAGTTCTATTACGTGTTCGAGGACTGATTGTGTTAGCCAAGTAAATATATCCCCTGCCCATAGGTTTTAGTCCCTTTATACAACTTGATGTCAAGTAGATGAACAAAATTAGTTAGTTACCTCCATTTTGGTACACATACTTCTGGAGCGCTTCCCAAAGACACACTTATTCATGTCTTAGCTAGCATGGTCAACTTCGTTACACGTCTCTCAAATCAAGTCAAACGATTTCCAATGACTTTGGCTTTGATTACAAGAAAACTGGGCACCCTTTGACACATTTCTGGAGCGCCCTGTAAAAGCAATATTTGCATGGTGTTGATGCAACATTAATGCAAAGTTTAGTTAGTAGGCCCTATTAGCTTCGCTTCCTATTCGATTCTGATTCGCTTTCTTTTGAAATAAAAAAATCCAATTCTCAAACCAAAGTATTCCATTCCTTACAGAATAGACATTCATCTCGGTGAGACTCTGTACGAAAAGACGACCTCTGACCCCACGACAAAATCTCCTTACATTCGTTTCATTCGAATGCACGAGGATTACGGAGTGAAGCACTATACTGCTAAGCATCCTGAGATACGGCAGTTAGTGCATGATTTCATGGCTGAGGTAGAAAAGGTGAAAGGTGATCAGGAACAAGGAAGTAAAAATAGATTTGAATTGATCGATATTTAATTTTTCTTTTTTTGCTGTTTAATTAGGCAATGAATATAATTGCTTTGGTCGAGTAGCAAAGATCAAAGGTTATCAGGAACAAAACTGATTAAAGATTTTATTTTTTTATTATTAACCTTTATTATGTTAATGAGACAAATAGAGCTAAATTGAACTTGCATTCCTGGAATTTAGGTAAACTCCCAGCATTGTTTTCTTCTGAAGAAATCTAATTATCAAATTTCTGACGCTTATTTAATTTTCCAGCTCCAGAAAGAAGACGTGACAATCGTGCTCTGGGGTCATTCACTCGGCTCGTACATCAGCACGACGGCGCTATCGCTCATGTACGACCAGAAAGATGGCACTCGACTCCCAGACTGTCTGATACTTGAAGCTCCGTTCACGAATACATACGATGCCGCGGACTGCTTTCCATTGTCTAAGGTGAGATTTTTGTTTCATTTAGGTACTCCCGTAGTATGTGAACCAAGATGGCGGACATCTGAACGTATTATGTGTACCAGGTTTGAATTAGGCAATAAATTCAGATACATATATTACGGGTATCACTTGGCTAGTCTTCGAACTCCGAAACCGAAAGGAAAATTGGAATAAAATTATGGCATGACCCTAACCATGTATACATACTACGTTCTGGTGTCCACCATCTTGGTTCACATACTGGGGGAATTTCTATGATGTGATATAGTATTATCCGATGCTTATCAACGCTTTTTCTTACTGTACAAAGCCCGGCATCAGTATCAACTGATATCTAACGATATGTAAGGATATACTATATATTAGAAAGGCTAAAATCTTTCCAGTTCGGCACTTGCTACTTAACAGAATTCTGTTAATTTTTGCTGCGCACTTAGCAACTCGTCGCTGATCACTCTTTGGGGACCTCTGTACTATGCCATTATGGTACATGCCAAGTCTCTGGAATTGCATTACATTTAAAAAATTGTATTTATTACATCTCTTTTTCAGTATTTCTATCTGCTCTATCTCTTCATGAGGTCTCAAATTCACAAGAATATCAAACAATATGACGATGAGCTCAGGACTGAGAAGTATCTGCCGACAATAAAGGCTCCTGTTATGATTTTACATGCGAAAGATGATCAGAGGTTTGTAGGCAAGAATATTTGTAAATTATGGCTTGTCAGTTGGTGTATTGTCCTAAGCGTAAGTAACACGCTTACGTGGCGCCCTTTAAGAGTTCACAGGTTCAAAACATGTTATTTTTGAGAATATGGCTTGCGGAACTGTTTGCTGTCGTAAGGTGATCCATGTATCTTTCGTCATCAAGTTCATGTCTGTGAAATCCACCATCTAACATTTACCGGTACGGTATAACAGTATGGTAATTAATATAAGTTTCAACTCCTCAACATAACAAATACCATATTTGACAGATTGATAAAAAACAAATGAATAACCGATTAGCAGCATGTCTAAGCATCTGGAAACAAATAACTGGCTAACTATACTCATACCCGACATTGACTGGTAATCGTGGTTCATCATATGATTAATAAGCTTTCTTAGCGGCTTTTTTCCCCCGAGATAAATATGTAAATCCTATCCTCGCTTTCTATTGATATCTCTTCAGAATTTCCCATGCTTAAAGCAAGCCAGGGTCTGTAAAGTGAAATTCTTGTTTTGTGTGTACCAGGTTAGGCCATAATTTTATACCAATTTTTCTTATTTTAGTTCTATTACGAGTTCAGGAACTGTTTGTGTTAGCCGAGTGAATATAACCCCCTGCTCATACACTTGAGTCCCTTTACACAACTTGATGTAGAGTATGTGAAATTAGTTACCTCTGTTTGGTACACACACTGCTGGAGTGTCCTGTAAAAGCTATATTTGCATGGTGTTGATGCAACATGAATGCAAAATCTAGTTGAAAGGCTTTATTAGCTTCGTTTTCTGATCGAATTTGATTTCTTTTTAAATAGGAAATTCAATTCTCAAACCGAAATACTTTATTCTTTACAGAATAGACATTCATCTAGGTGAGACTTTGTACAAGAAGACGACCTCTGACCCCACGACAAAATCTCCTTACATTTTGAATGCACGAGGATTACGAAGTGAAGCACTATACTGCATCCACGGGCCAGTTACGGCTAACCGAAGTGTTTCATCCGGCCCACTTGTGCCTATATCAATTATGACTATGATTTTCATGGCTATAAATTTGCGTTGGGTATTTCGATGAAAATAACGAATCATCGCCTAAAATATAGATCACATATTATTTGCACCTGAATATAATTGTGCCACTTGGTACACTGGCTGTTTGTTGTACATTAGCTGTTATACTTGTTATTTGCAAATGAACTGTTTTGAGTCTCGAGTGACCAAATCTATTATCTGTAACTGGCCCACTGAGAAAAATAATTGCCCGCCCCTGACTTAGAATTTATATTGGTCAAAGTAACTTAATTAATCATAGATTACTTTTGGTACTTCCGAAGTATGTGAACCAAGATGGTGGACACCGGAATGTGGTATGTGTACCGGGTTAGGGTCAGGCAATAATTTTAGGTACAAACGCTATGGGAGTCTCTTGTCTAGTCCTCGAATTCGTAATAATACTAAAATAAGGAAAATTGGAATAAAATTATGGCCTAACCCTAACCTGGTACACATACTACGATCCGGTGACCGCCATTTTGGTTCACTTACTTCGGGAGTACCCTATTTTCCTGTGAAGTTACAAAGGACATCTACTGTTAACGCCCAGCATTATAACCGTTCATTCAACTGTTCCCAAACTTCAAGCTGTGTTTTTAGAAATTTTTTAGGTTTATTTCTATAATTAAAAGTATTCCAACATCACTTATTAATTGATTGTAGTTTATATTCTCATTCTTAACTGTGTATTTATTACTCAAGATGCCAATGATCAGAATTAGCAAGTCACAAATATGCTCGAAATAGAGTCGAATCACTCAACCAAAGTAGGAAGAGTTCTGATAGAAGAGTTGCAAGTTTGCTCAAATCAATGTCCCAAACTCTCAACTAAAAGCAGGAATAGCACTGATAAAAGAGTCCCTGTCAAAAATATGTCTGTAGATAGCGGTTCATGTGTAACTTGAAACAATATATCGCAGTACTATCAGAAAATAGTCATTGCCATATTTCAATTACTGCCTTGTTGCCACATTTTGATATTCTTTTTTTAATATTGGGTCGAATATTTTGGGCTATGTAAATTATTCCATCTCTTCACCCCATAACGACAAAAGTTTGAGAACTTTTGGTTTAACATATGCTCTTTGTGCGACAGAGGTCATTTGTAACTCTTTTATCAGCACCTTGCTTCGAGCATACTTGTATAGAATTACTAGAATCATCTATTTTCATGGTCAAATATGAAGTATCATTCACAGTTATGCTATACTAAACTTTCCAGAAAAACAATTATTCGTGTCTTAGCGAGCATGGTAAACTTCGTTACACGATTCTCAATGACTCTGGCTTTGATCACGAGAAACCTCGTTGACTTGGATGCTAAGTGTTATTAAATTTTTTTTACTTTTGAGTGAGTGCCTCACATTTGCTCAGAGATGAGTTTCCTTTACCTCTGAGTGAGTGCTCGTAACTTCGCTCAGAGATGAGTATCTTTTACTAGTGAATTCCTGTAACTTTGCTCAGAGATAAGTTTCCTTTACTTCTGAATGAGTGCCCTTAACTTTGGTCAGAGATGAGTCTTCATTGTAGTTGACGTATATAACCTTCCTTGAGCAAATTCACCTAATGATTGATAGGCTATGCTTTTACGTACTATTGAGCAAATTTATTTTGACTTTTAGCGTAAGATGTATAATCCCCTATGCACTGTATATGTTTAAATATGCAATTGTTCTATCATAATTGTTGATTTGATTTCAATTTTTTTATAACAATTCTACCTCAATGCATTTAATCCACTGAGACAAATAAACTTTGCATTACATTGCAGTATTATTTTCCGAGCTACTGATCTTATCCACCAAAAAAAAACTCAAGGGTGTTTTTGAAAGACTAACTTCGGAGCTAGGTTTCAGGGATGCCCGAAATGAATCGAATACATTCGTTATTCGTTGTATTCGATTTGATAAATTCTTGATTTTAGAAATAATTTAGAATATTTCACTTGTAAATATCTTCTTCAGCATGCCTTATTTTATGATGCACATAACTCACAGAAAAAAAAATAGTTAACTTCTGAAAGAATATAATGGAGAATGCTTATTAAATTAATGTGCATCCCAGTTACTCTGCGAAACCAAATTTGAATTATATGAATTAACAATTGCCTTGAAGAATTTCTCCTGTGAAACAGACCCATTAAATTATTGGTGGTAATCGAAGTCAAAATACTTGTCCGTGTCGAGGGACAAGAATCTTCAATGAATAAGCTACAAAAACCAAGGATGAATGAACATAAAAATATGCAAAGAAGTTTTTGGCTCAGAAAACCAAGTATGAAATTGAAGCAGGGTTTCTATGCTTATGTGGGGCATGTAGATGTAACGCTGTAGAAATATTGAAGATAAGTTTCTAGGCAAGTGGTCGGCAACCTTTTTTAAGTGACGAACCGGTAAAGCCTGGCGGACCCTCTTTATACAAACGAACTAAGCTTATGTAATAAGTTACACGAGTAGAAAATTTTCTAAAACATAGGTGATGATATTCAATGCGAGATTTGCGTTTGTTTGCTTGTCATTCATTAACTGTTCCGAATTCGGAGACATGGTGGACAGTGATACACGTAACGGTTTCTTACGTTCAGCCTACTTTAGTTGTCAATATTGAAAAACCGACCGCACATTAAGAAAAAGAGTATTGCAAGGATACTTTTCAACTCATTATCATTTGAAATTTCAATCAAGTGCTCTATATAAGACAATCTCATCGTTCGAAGGCTTTATTTGAGAGCTTAGTATGGCAAACTGAACAAATTTCATTGCTGTGACTTACGGCTATAAATTCATATTTAAAATACTAGTTACTGTTCTTGTGCTTGAAAGTCTATGCGGTAGATGACCCGCTATATCTACACTCCCAGTTTCGTAAGATATTGGCACGCAGTCATTCAAACATTGCATTATTGATGGTTGTTAAGCCATACCTGATTTTATTACGAGATGTGCTAACTTTATGATCATAAAGTATAGATTTAGCTCAGTCTAAATAGCGAGTTGGGTGCTGTTTTGTCTATAACACAAGTGGGGATGGCTATACTAAATTATTCATCTATGTCATTGCTAGCATGATCCCGTGCTCTTGTCACATATATTTAAGCTACTAATTACCCATTAACAAAAGGATGAGATGTTCACACTTGTCGCAAGGGAGAAAAGCGGACAAGGCGGCTTAATCATGTCCACTGTGTGCACGGCTTAATCATGTCCACTGTGTGCACATTGGTATGTCGGAAAAAAGTCCTAGTTCTTATTAAAAAAATGCCGCATTGGGGGGAAGGTTTCCATCTCCGAAGGTGGTCGGTTGCTGAGTCACACCATATTTCCCATCTTCTATTTGCTCTCTGCTAAACAATGAAGCTGACGACAATCACGCGAATAAAATAACAGACAAGCACGACTGGGAATGTGCCTTGTGACGTTTATATAAGATTACTTTCGTTTGCAAAATGTAGAACTGATAAATTGCAGACTCTTCAGAGATACTTCAGGCGATTGCGACCTCTGTGCTTGCGACACTTGATGTTAGTCAAGGGAGGTCCAGTTCCACTTAACGGCTCGTCGTTGCTAAGCGTTACGGTGCGTTTACACTGGATGCGTTGACTCTAGATTTAACTCCCACAGGAAAACAAGCTAGTCATAGAGTATATAATAACATTGAACAATCAGGGGAGACTTCAAGTATATTATACTTGGTGTGGAATTTAACTGATAATACTCTAACTTTGTCAACCATAGTTTACAAATTGTGGGTGAGTAAATTAATAAAGAATAAACAGCCTTGAATTTTTGACTCTAAAACAACACATACGAAAAAAAATAACAATTGAACACACTAAAATCGACTTCCAAGATGTGCGATACATAAGTGTATAGTGCAATTTAAAGTGGACAGTGAAATTTCAGAATGGCTTGAATATATGGTAGAGCACCATAATGTCACAAAACTATTTCCACATATTTCACATGGGTGTTGTTTTTCGCCAGTCTGAACTTTCATATGCTCCTACAAATAATTCAATATTGTGGCAACCACTTCATGAAATTCAATATTTATCAAAATTCATACCAGAGAAAAGTTATATATAATATGTGATAGGAGTTTTGTAGCTAAAATGGAAGTTGAATAAACATATGCAAGCTAACACTGAAGAAAATCCATATTCTTGTTAACCATGTGGCAAATATTTTGTGCGATTTAGTAATTAAGATTGAAATATACGATCTATGTAAAGAATTATAAATTCCTGTGAAATATGTGGGATTGACTTTGTAAATGCAAGTGGTTTGGAAACACATATTCCACAAGAATGGGGTTTGTCGCCAGTGTGGACTTCCATATGCTTTCTCAAATTCCTTAATCTTGCAAAACTCGTTCTACATATTCCACAATCGTATGGTTTTTCGGAAGTGTGAATTCACATATAATTTCAAAGTACTTGGTGTTGCAAAACTATTTCCACATATAAAAGAGTATCGTATTTCTCCATTCATAACACACGATTCTACAAAATTATTACGAGAGTATTGTTTATCCTTGTATGATTTTTCAACATAATTGATTCTTTAAAACAATTTTCCAAGAGTGTGTTTTTTTGTCAATGTGGATTCTCCTATGCTGTTTCCAACTACTAGATGTTGCAAAACTATTTTCCACATAATTCACAAGAACCATGTCTAATGGTGCTAAAAGTATGTTATCGCTCCATGAAAGGAAACCATTATTTAGATGCCAATTTACTATTACAGAATACTGGAATCAAATCCAAACTAACAAATATTATTCTATTTTCAATCGCGGGGATCTAGTAAATGTTGCGGCCACTGTTCAAGATGCTGGATATTTTTACGAGAACCAATTAGATGCTTTTACAATATATGACCTCACGACGAAGAAGAGCCATACTCTATAACAGCATGTTTCAAATATTTTTCAGTAATTTGAATGAAAATACACAAAAATGAAAAAAATGTTTCACAGCTGCGGGAAGTTTGTGGCAAACGTTATATGCAATACAATATTATATGCAATATTCATCAAAATTTAAACTATAAAAACTCACTGCACAAAAGAATTAATGTGGCAAATGTTTCGCTTGTTTCAATAATTTGTACTGGCGTATGCGAAGACATTGATATTGTGATAATTAATATATGTTTTTTTTTATTTACAGTGATTATTTATAAATTTTAAATGGTGTTTGAAACCCATGTGCATGTAGTATTGAAGAAACGCATGATCTTATGGAGTATGTGGAAAGCGTTTCCCAGCTGCAAGAATTTGAAAGGCACACAATCACTCACTTGTATTCTCGTAAATCTAGTGGCAAACGTTCTGTCAAACTTTCTGTCAGAATAAAGCCATGTATTTGTGCATTAGTGGAAGAGAAGTTAATACAGGAGAGATCCACATCATGTGCTCTAAGTATTTCAGTAATTTGAATAGACATATACGATGTCACATAGGAACTTTTTCCACATATTTCGGCTGTGTGAACTCTCATATGTTCATTCTTACGTGCGTGACTCTTAGACTTCCCTATGAATTTCTCACATCTTTCACAAGAGTGCGGAATCGCTCAATGTAGCAAAACTATTCAAATATCACAAGAGTAGTTTACTCTTTCAAAAATGTGCCGAATTCATCTACAGCCATCCAGTAAATGGTGTGAACACTTATTCAGATTTGGGACATCCAGGAATTAATATAATTAAATTACATTTGCAATATATGACGCTACTGAATAGACCAAGCGTATGAATGACATAACATGAGCACATTAACAAAACACCCATACAAACTCACGCTAAGAAAAAGTTTGTATATATATCATGTGGGAAATGGGTTTTAAATATACATATGTATATTCACACAGAAGAGAATCGGATGAGAAAACACACCAGTACTCAGACAGATTGAAAGGAAAATGTGAAATTTTGATAGCTTCAAAACTCACACTTGAGAAAATTCATATCTTAAAAATGTTTTGTGCAATCCAATATTTTAAAGGATCAAAATCCATACCAGAGAAAGGCCATATACTTGTGAAATATGTGGACGTGTTTTGTATCTGCGAAAAGCAATTTTAGTGCAAAGTATTTTACAGATACTTTTAATGCAAAGTGCAGTAATACTATACTAGAGAAAGGCAATATTCATGTTAACCTTGTGGCAACTGCTTTCCGAGTTCCAGTAATTTGAATAGACGTATGTTAAATGGAAAAGCTATATTCATGTTAAATATGTGCGAAGGGCTGCAACCGAAAACAAAAGTATGATTTCCCGACAGTGTGGACTCTCAGACTGCTTCAAATTGCCTGAGTTTAAAAAAAAAATTAACAGTGTTTCGCGACAGCAAGTTGTCTGAATTATTTCCATATTTCTCGCGACAGTATTCTTTATTCCCGATGTGAATTATTTTTTGTTTTAACAAAGTATCTGGTACTGCAAAACTATTTCCACATCCACATATACATGGGCATTTTTTTTTCATAGCACGAGATTCTACAATCTCTTTTCACATCTATCACCAGTGTATCTTTATCAGCAGTGTGAATTGCAATATGTAAGAAAGTAGGAAGGAAAAAAAACAAAACAAATCATTAAAGTAGGAAAAATCTTAAAAGTTTTAATATGTGATGATATACCTGTCACTTACTCCAAACAGCAAACATCACATTGAAGTAGGATAGGATTTACATATTTATCCCGGGGGAGATGAAAGTCGGCTCTGGTTACCAGTTCATGTCGGCTATGGGATTAGTTTTAGTTATTTGTTTTCGGAAGCATGAACTTGATGGTGGAGGAAGCCGTAACCACCCTACAACGGAGAGGAGTCCAGCAATCCTCTCAACATAACTACCCCGTATGGGATCAGAGATGCGGTGGCGAGCGTATTCCTAACGCTTAGCATGATGAGCCACACGGCCGCGCCGCGTATATTTAAAAAATAAACGAAAAATATTTCGGTCACAAATACTTGGGTGTGGAGTTTGAACATACAATTATTAAGAAAATAACGAGTAGAACAAGCAAACAAGTGGTGCACAATATGTGGCATTTAATAATAAAAGCAGCGTAAATCGAAATCATTGTTGTTACAAAACTATTTCCAGTTATTTTCGCCAATGTTGATTCTCTAATGGCGCTTTTAATTACTAGGTGTGTCAGAACTATTCTTATATATTTCACAAAAATATGGTCTTTTGATGCTAAAATTACGTTACTTTGCGTTGGGCCACCGTGAAATCCGGATAGCTCCATTCAAGCTCAATCCAATTTTATATTACAGAATACTTGAATCGAGTCCCAAATGCCGAGTGTTATTGTGAATAATGTGAGAATTTAATGAATTTATTAGAAGTCTTTGTGATATATGGCAAATTCAATGTCGAACGATACACTTCTGAACGAAGCAAATATATGATGTGTGCTTTAGTAAAATACGTACAAGAATCTACATTTGAAACAAGCCATAGATTTTGCATTTTCCAATAATCGAAAGTATTTCACAGCTGCAAGAAGTTTAAAAAGGTACAGACAGACGTTTTATGCGATCCAAATAATTTATAGAAAAAATTATTTCAGTCATGATACACTAGATCAGGCCTGCACAACTCAAATTATCACGAGGGCCGCAAGCATAAATCTGAAGGCCCGACGGGCCGCAAACTTTGCCACATACATATTTCTCAAGATGAACTACAAATCAAAATAATATTGTGAAACAGTTACATTTAATGAAACACTTTCATTACTTGGGAGCTTGAAAATATGAAGAATCCTATTTTCTTGAGTAAAAACAAGGTACAGTAGTTTTGCATATGAGATGGCAAATATGTATTTAGTAGTTCATCTACCTTGAAAACCCACTCTTCATTTTCAATATTTCTTTTTAAATAGAATTAGATATTGCGTGTTGCGGTATAAACTGACTGCAGGTAAATTTTTTACTCAGATTCAGTTTTGTGAAATTGTCTCAAATATATGTATGACAATTTATTTAGTCATATGTACCATTATCGGATATTTCCATTGTGGGCTAGAAAAACAATCCGTTTAGTAGCAATAGATCTTTCTCTGTTGTACTTTTTTGACTGCTAAATAACATTTTTTCACAAAATCTGCTCCAATTTATTTGAAATTTTACAATAAATAGCAATATTATTTATACGAGAATTTTTGCACCATTCATGAATGAAGTAATTGTTTTCTAAGTTCTAAATTTGAACCAAAAAAGAAACTTCAGTTTCATAAAGTAAGTAAAAAATAATGGGGTTATTACTATGTTGCTAATATGCACTAATGGGTGTGAGATTGTAGACCGATATTGTTTTAAGCGTGATTCAGTTTGAATACTGAGATATCTGCATCAGGGTTTCGCAAACTGCGGGGCGAGGGGTCGAGCAACGAATTTTAGGGGTCGCAAAGGGCACACCAATTTCACACAAAGTTTGATATTTATTGAAACCAGTGCAAAACATAAATCTCACAATTTCGAATATGATCGGAGGAACGGCGCGCGCTTGCATAACAATGCCGGCTTTGATTGTTAGACCCGAGAAGTGGCGTGTTTCCAAATCACCCGCGGGCCGCACAGAAGAATATGCTCTAGTGTTGATAGAAGGTAATTCGAGAAAATCTGTGTATTTGGCTGGTGCTTCACAATGCACTAAAAATTATTCTACATATTTCATAAAAGTATGTTTTTTTTGACAGTATCAATCCTCAAGGTTCTTTATTAAAGTGCTTGTTGCTTCAAAACTCTTTTTACATATTTCACAACAGTGTTTGCCAATAGGGTATCATTAATGCTGCTTTAGAATACATGCATGAGTAATGTTTTGCCAGAACATGCTCTTATATGTTATTTTTTGCAAGTGGTGTTCTTGTTTGATTCTGCAAAACTCTTTCTACATATTTCATAATAGTGTGAATTTTGCAAGCGTGGACTCTCCTAAGCTACTTCAAGTAACCAAATGAAAAAAACATCTTCATGTTTTTTATTGCACTATTGAATCGCAACTTCGACCTTTCCATGTTAAATTTGCTTTGCGAGCGTACCTACAAATGACCTATTATTTAGAATAAATAAGACATCAAGTCCGAAATGTACATTTTGTGAATGGAATGTTGAAACCGTGCTACATTTATTTCATTTCTGTGAATTTGTGCAACAATTTTGGGAAGTAGTTAATGCATAGCTAACTGTTGAATATGGTTTAAATCCTAATCTGACATACAATTTTAATGGGGGCAGAGCAAAACCAAGGTATGAACTATGTTTTATTAAGTGCAAGATATTATATTTATAAATGTAAACTGCGTAATAAAGGCCTCAGTTTGACCAATTTTTTATATATGATAAAAAGTGTTTACAACTGAAAGAATTATTGCAACTAGAAAACGTAAACTGTCGAACCACATAAGAAAGTGGAAAGTTATCATAAAGTCATTTTTTAAGTGCAATTGTGTTTATGTGTTATCGTGTGTATGGAAAGTGATGTTTTTATTAATAAATAAATGAAAATAAAAAAATGACAAGATGCTTTTTCGTCAGAATGGGCTCTCATGTGTTTATGTGTGGATCTGAAAATATACTAAGAGTCATATTCTTGAATGATGCTACAACACTGGGTTAAAAACGCAGATGTGTGTCAGAAAATTTTGTCATAAATAAATAAATGATGCCAATAAAGACAATTTGACAATCGCATAGCTTCGAATTTTACACTATATGGGAATCGGGTGTCATTTACTGGCCGTACATGAGCGATACCACTCTCATGAGGATGTTTGTCTTTTTTCTGACGCTGTGTAATGCAAATATTAGCCTGTTTGGCGCACTTAGCTACTAAGGATTAGAATCCCGTGGCAAAGGAAAGAGAAAAGACGGCCCAATCATATGGCGAACCGCGGCATATAAATACTATACACTTTGCTAGACGACGCCAGGGAACGAAAGAAATGTGGAATGAGCGGCTTCCTTGCTATTGCTGCATGAATTAAAAAAAATATGACGATCCTTGTTGCTGAGCTGCAGCGTCACTTCTATATTGTGGATAGTCATATTAGTCAGCAGTTTTGTTGTGTTGCTCTCATCGAGGCATACTAGATGTCGCTAATTTGCCATCTATCCGAGATAAATCACGATTGTTCTTCCCATTCCTCTGGTTTTCTCTAGCTGTAGTAATCTGTTGTTCTTTTCATGAATTTGTATTTTAAGTTAATTTTTTAAAATATATCCGAAATATCTGATTCTGAATCTTAAGAATACGAAGCTACCTTACGTTTTTATGCAAAAACAGCTCAGCCTTAAGATGGCAATGCAGAGCAATAATTCACCTTGTTATTTTTTTAAATCAGGGAATTCCCCTGTATAATATTTCGATGCTATGCTGTTCTGGTAGTTGTAGCTTGCTTTTTAATAGAGAATTCAGATAGAGAATTGAAGAATGGATATTGAGTTGGCATTTATAGTATGTGTGCATGTGTGTGTAGTAGATGGATTAGTAGGATTTCATACTCATGCTGCTAGCTTAAAAGAAAAGACTTCATGAATGTAAAAATATCAATAAACAAAACAAAAAAGGAGTAAAAATTCAGAATCATTCCGTTGATATACTGAAATAGTAAAACTATGATATGGGGGAAAGGCCATACACATTCATGAAGAATATATCGACAAAGTGATTGTGTAATTGTGTTTCAAATTTATAAATTTCAATTCTTTAATGCTAGGACTGTAGGAGGTAAAATATTCCAAATTTTATCTTCAATGCCAGTCTGGATTTCATGGCTATTTTGAACGAGAAATCGGGCGTGCAATTATAGCTTACGGCGTGCAAAACAACTGCGCCCGCGTGCAATTGACTTCAACAATAGATACCTCTCAATACATCCACGTAAAATTACCGGGCTTGGATAAAATTACGTTGATCACAGCAAAAATGGACGTTTGACCGTTGACCCCCAAATATTATTTCTACAGTTTGTCGCTAATTTTGAGAGTGTTTGTGCGACTTTGAATACCGGTACTGTTTAGTAAATCCGCGTAAAATTATTGGATAAAAAATACGTTGAATCAGAGCAAAATGAACATACTTTGTCAATAAGTTTGGGAGTGTTTTTACGTAAAATTAATGGATAAAAAATACGTCAAATCAGAGCAAAAATGAACATTTGACCTTTGACCCAAAACATTATTTCTATCCTTCTACTGTTCAGTACATCCGTGTTTATTTATCGTATAAAAAAATACGCTGAATCAGAGCCGTAACTGGCCAGCGTCGGTGAGGAGGCGATCTTTTCGCCCATAACTAATCTCACGGAATTCCTATCATTCACACGATATGGTCTTTTTCGCTTCACATTTTTCGATCAGACCAAATCTTGCAAGCTAGTATTACTGTATTAGTCGACAATTGTAGAGTTATAATGTTTTGGCATCTTTATATTACAGTGTCATTGATTTAAAAACCATTTAAACCGATTTACATTGGTGAGCAATTGCAATTTTTCGGCGTGCAGAATTGAATTCGCTCGCGTGCATTTTTGCGGAGCGCTAGCGTCCTCGGGCGTGCAACTGCCATGGAATCCAGTCTGGCTTCAATTTATCTCAGAGTTCTCTACGCCTGCTTCAATTTCACTGGGAACAAAAGAAAAACCACTGATAATATCTTAATGTGCAACTCTGCCCTACAATTAAGTGCATTTTCATAATATTCATATCTTATACAACAAACCTGCCTAAACCTGAAAAGTCTAAATATTAGGCCGATATATCACTTGGCTAATATATTGGTTGAGATTGTGCCTTGTACTTTTGCTGCTAAAACTTCAACCTAACGAAGCAAACTCATTTACTCTTAATATGACGAGAGTGAAGTTGAATAAAAAGTTATCTCAAATGAATCTACAGTGATTTGAGTGGTTGATACAGTTATTGTGATCTGTGGCATTTGCTAGTGGTTACATGATTTATGTTGCATGTAATATTTATAGCTATAGTTCATAATAGTTGGTCATTCCAAGTATATGTGCCTGAAATGAAGGACCAACTAAAAGTAGGCAATTGAAAATTAGGAACTTTGGAAATTGAGTGTAATAAATTTTAAAAAAATAATGAATTGTTAAATATAGTCAAATTAAATGTTGAACATGCAAGGTGCAACAAGTAAATCCTACAAGGCGGTTTACAAGGTGGAGGCATTATTAGAAGTAGATGCACGCACTTGATCAAAAGATACGCTAGGCCCTTTGGAAAAGATAGAAAATGGAAATTACATTTTCATTATAATTATTATCTTTTTAAAAGTTATTACACCCATTTTTTGTTTTGTTCGAAGTGTCTAAAGAGTGCCTAATTTTCAAGTGCGTTTCCAGATATGGACGTTGTAGTATCTATTTCAGATTCATAACTCATTTCAACTGTTCATAACTCTTGATCCATCATGACAAACCACAATTATTATTTGATGAAATATATTTTATCTATACTAGAAGATGTGAAATATTTTATTTTATTTACTGTTTTTGTACTTACCTATCAGCATTAACCATCGGCCTTCTGAAGATAATATTCAGTTGTAGATGAGCAATAATTTAGTTTAACCCTGAATTTGAAAGCATGACTTCATGAAAAGGGCACATTCCTACTCGTAATTAGCTGAGTCAGTTAAATCAGTCCCAAAGTTGAGCAATGACACTTTCTGCTAGGACAGATTTGTAATGAATTTTTTCATTTATTGCAGTTTGATGATCTTTTTGTAAAGTTATCTAACTTTCCCAATATTTATGCACTGAACTGCTGGAACCCAAAAAGCTGCCCTAAAATACTTACCATTGCATCGCCTGCTCAACCAACAACATGGAAAGAAATGAAGACGCTGGAGCATCAGGTGGGTTCATACAATAATATTTTTGAAGTTTTTACTCAGTATACGAATCCACTGATGTGATTACAGCGGGGAATTTATCGATACCATATATTGTTTTGGCCTCCACAGATTAAATGAAGTGAAAATACTTGAACAATTACTGATTAAAAAACAACAAACCTGATTAAGATATAATGAGTGACTTCATAACAAAATTGATATCGTAAAGGGACTTCATGGACACTCTGTATAACAATATGTCAGAAGCTACAAATTTTGAGGAAATTAATATCTGTCTGACATTGTCTACCTATTTTATTACACTCTGGGCATGGGATTTGAATATGAGATGGCAAGAGATTCAAATATCAAGCCCAAATCGCTAGGATTGCATTGTTTTAGTTCATTTGTTGTATTATTTAAAAAAGTGTAATAGACTAGAATTAGCTATCAGTACTTTTAAACAATGACAGGCTGTTTAACATTTTGAATCAAATGATGATTATGAAACATTTAGCACCAACGTCAACTCGTGAAAACTATCTCAAAATGTGCAGTAAAAATATAATTCCAAGCATGGTTGCTTGTTTTTGTGGCTTTGCTAGTTGTTTTTCAGTTCATGGTTGTGTTTTTGATATTTAGGTATGTAGCAATAAACTCGATGGACATCTAGAATTCCAAAAAGTTTTATTTTAGTTGCAGTAATTGCAAAGATGCAACAAGACTAGGCCTAATCTGCCGTCAGTACTTTTCAATGGCAACTAGTTGAATGTTTTGAATCAGACTGATGGTTGTGAACATATAAACTAGCTTACACTAAAAATTTTCTAGTGGTAAATTATGAATAAAATTGTTCTGGGATAAAGGGCTGTGAAAACGTTCAAAATTCAAATTCGTTAATACTTGGGAAAGATTTTTCCAAGAATTTTATATATTGGCCGTCAATGTTTTTTTCAATAACTTTTTTACGAATTTTGTCATAAATTCAAAATTTAGGTAAAATTTCAGTTTTGCTTGCCCTAATTGGTAGATTCAGAACAGTGGTTTTCAAACAGTGTTGCGTAGACAATTTTTTGAGAAAGCTTGAAGCTCATTTAATAAAAAAATATTTGTTAGATTCGATCTATCCCGACTCATTTTGGTAATTTACATTTCTTTATTTTGTATATTTACATTCCATCCATGTATTTTCAACATGATTTTTGTATAAAACATACTCTCGTCTTGCTGTCTGTTATTTGTAGCTTATTGCTAGCTAGGTATTTTTGAGGTGGGGCCCGAAACTTGACAAATTCTAAAAAAGGGGGCGACTTGAAAAGTATGAGAACCACTGATTTAGGATGTTGTTGAATTAATTTTTTGTCATTTATGTTTTCGTTGGCCTGTTTTTCAAGTAATATATCAAACGGTGGGGCGCGACTCACACATTGGGTGGAACGTAGACAATTTTTGAAGAGATGTGGAGTTAATTAAAATATAAATATTTGTGAATTTGATCTTGACGCCTCATTTTGGATTTTTTTATTGTTTAGAGATTGCGATTCCATCAACTTATTTTCACCATGTTTTTTGATTAAAACATACTTTCGACCTTACTATCTTGTTAGCTGGTTATCTACATTAATTTCAGTGCCTCTTGTGTACCTACAGTAATAACTTATCTATCTAAAGTTTATATTTTATTGCCTCAATATTTTTAAGGCTTTAGTTATAATTTTTAGTAATCCATTTGTTAAAGCTTACGATAGATATGAAATAATTTGAGCAGAGCTCGAAATGAAAGTATGGTTGTCAATTTTTCATCGTTGTTATCTGGTGCGCTTGACCTGATGTACAATGCAAAACTATAGTAGTTTATTTAGATATATACTTGCATTTCTCAGGCATAGTGGAATTTGCCTTCAAACAGCTTACGATTTGGAAGTATAGTCAGATTTACCAGGGAGTTTAGTTACAGTTTCATCTTGTATTTTAGAATTGAGAATACACAAAGTAAATGTCAAAGTTATACAGCCTCTGCTCTACCCCTTGTCAATTCAAGTATTGCCGGGTGAAAAGTTTGAGTGTTAATTTCCTGGAGATGAAGACAATTCTACTTCTAGTATTCATTAGTTGAAGCTTGAGTGGCAGGAATGATTTAAGCAGAGCTTGAAATGAATCTATGATTGCAGACCTTTAATTAACAGCTTACTTTGATGATAGCTAAAACTAAATGACTGCTAGAACCTAAAACTATATTAGACATAACCTCGATGGTTTCCTCACTAGTTTTGCATACAGGAGCAACTTGCTATAGTTTGAATATATTTATCAAATTTTGTAAATCTGACTAAATTTTTATGTTGTTCAAATGTCAATTCATTCATGAAAAATTCATGAATATGTTCTCAAGATTTATTCTCAAGCATGTTCAATATTTATGCTAAATGTCATAAATCTGTCTTTTAAAATTTGTTTGTTTGTTCAATAATATTACGGATAAGGTATAATGAATTGATTGAATTTTGAAACATTTAGATTAAATTATCTTTATTCTCTGTAATAATTAGGGGCTAGGTGATTTAGATTGAGTTCCTGATTAATTAAATTGACTCTGAGACCAATTTTTAACTTTTAATGGCGCATATTTTCAATGTTACTGTCTATGTATAACTTATGTTTTGAAATAAATATATTTTGTCCAACTACACCAGGAATACTCAGTAATGCTTTAACACTATTCACACACACTAGATACAAATTTTCTGAAGATAATTGAATTATCAGAAAAATTTAAATCTAATAGTGTCTTCTAACAGGATTGAATCATAGATGGGCCAAACTTGATAATTAACGATGTTATTTATGCATTAGTTTCAAACTCCATTCCAGTAAATTCAAAAGTGAGGGTGTTGTCTACATACCGACTGTGAGCGAATCTGTTTGCAAGCAAGTACACGTCATGTGGTTGAACATCTGTTACAGGAAAGTCAAACCTCAATAATTCAGAATCTTGAAAAGTTGGGTATCTTGATTAGTTGATTAATAAGCAAAGCCTAGTTTAGTGTGAGTGTGTGATAAACACTTCATAATTTCCGATAAATGCTTGTATTAGTATAGTGACTTTTTCAAAGTAAATGTCTGAATAAACACTTCCATATTAGTTGCTTGTGCGTATACTGTAGCTGCGAGTCTTGTTCAAAGCATATACAATGCATTTTTTGGTACAACCTTTGTTCATAAATGTCTCAGGAACGTCAAAACTGATTGACTCGCCCAAACTTGATAGACCCAAGGATTTACCTCATATATACTCATTCATTCGAATATGGTTTTTGAACTTGGAAGTGCAAATAATATTTGAAATTACCCATATTAAAAATTCTGCTAGCTTGTTGTAAAAATGACTTTACATTTGCTTTGGGGGTCAATGTAGATTTTAAAAACCTTGTTAAATGGGTTATGTTGGTTCATCCTAAGAACATAATGTTTCAAGGTCGTTAATTTGGCCTTCATCTGTGAGTTTTGCTGTTGCTTCCAATATCAATAATACTTATGACTAGTTGCTTGCATAAAGCCTAGTTAAGAGAGAAGGCATTAAAAGCAAATTCAATAATAAAGATTAGTTCCTTGTGCAAAACTTAGTTCAACGTGAATAACAAAGGATTTGAAAGATCTGAAATGTTGCGATATCTTGGGTATTTCTTCAGTTGTTGAGGGACATGTACATGTAGAACTCTTATTATCATTATTTTTCATTCAATACTGTTTTATAGAAATGCCTTGAAATATACAGACTGTTAATATTTTTATTGATTGCAAGCAAACTCAACTATGATCTATTTTAACTGATGACCTCAATACTAGATTGTTTTGGGTCAGTGAAACCAGATTTGTGTTTACTTTGTCACTTCATTCCCTGATATTGTAATTAGGAAACAATATCAAATAATGTTGCAGGGCGAGACAAAAAATTAAACTTAAATAAAATACTAGTTTGTAAGAGCCTCGTAATCGCAAAAAAGCTCAATTAATTAATTGCATATTCATAAAATTATTATTCACACTAGTCCTACGAAAGCATAGATGCAGTATCACGTGGAATAACACTTACCGTAAATATGGTTCAGTATCAACAGACTTTGCTTTGCAGATGCTTGCAAGGGGGTCATTGTATAATACATATGTTTAGAATGTGAATTCTGAATGACACCCACCTAAATGCTCCATATTCATCAACTAAAAAGCTGCCAGGATCTCAATTTTGACAAAATATGGTTTTTGTTTTCAAGATGTTTCACAAGAACCACATCATTAAATACATTCATAAATTTTAGAGCTGTCAAAGCTACATCAATTTCGCTTCGACTGTCAAGTTTCTTACAAAATATAAATCCAACACAACATATAGTGAAACATTCAACACTCATGGTTAATTTGAAATGCAAGTGCCAACAGATGAGATGTCATGATGGTTTGAGTTTCCGGTTAAAGTTTCTAAATATTGATGGGTGCTTGTACACTGCCTTAGATGCAAAGTATGAAACGGTTGATAAAAAAATATGAAAGTATGCTCAGTATGGAATCAGCAGGAGTAATATTGAATGGTATTTTTTAAACATTATTTAACATGAGGATTTCAAACTCATTTCAAATTTATATTTGTGCTAGTGTGTGTAGTAATTATCTTAAATCATATAAAAATAATCATCAATGTTTTTTCCAGAGCATCCTTGAATTTTATATTTGTCTGGGTGGATCTGACGTTGGTTAGACAACGCATTGAAGAAATATTTTTGTGTTTGCGTATAGTGATACTCCTGAATTATTGTGTTCGGAAAGAACTATCAAGGAATAATTACTTACCGGTAATAGAATATATGTTTATTGGACACGTAGTGGACCTATGGATCGTTTTGTTATTATGTGGTTGTTGTTCTAATTGTTGTTCTTTGACACAGAATTTCATCGTTATTATAAAGTCACTTTTCTCTTTGATTACTGGACTAATAGCTTTGAATTTTTTAAGTGATTGAAGATGGAATTTTTTTCCAAAATGCTATTACTTTTATTTCTTTAATATGAATTCTATGAAATCTGGTATTTCATCCAAAATTTCAAATTTCAAAATTTTTAAACCAAAGCTTTAAAAATTAGTATCCAATGTTTCTTGTTTTCAATTTTTCCACTTATATACATTGATTTTTCATTAAGAGAGTATTTATAATGAAAATTCATTCATGGAATTATTTTGTGTGGTCACCCCCCGGCTTTAGACTACTGGACAATGCCTTCAGCCAATCATGGCTATACATTGCTATCAACTAGAATTGTATTGCATAGAAATACTTGGAATGTGTTAGCTCTTGATAGGTAATTGTAACTTTAATACTCTGCTTCTTTTTAATATCTCAACTAATGACCTCAGTAATAAATTCTTTTTGTCAGTGAGATAAGGGTTTATGTGTTTACTTACCCTCCATTTTATATCTATATAACGTAATTAGGTAAACAACATATAAGATAGTATCCTATAAAACATTTGTTTTGTGGGGCTTGTTATAGCTTGGCGTACCAGTCTGTATGAGCACTTTAATTGCATGGTAAACAGACCTTTATGTTTTATAGTAAATTGGTAATCATTAGAGTTTGCCTCTCCTAATTCTATACTATATTTCGGCCAAACATTATCCACACATCAACATAGATTGATATCAATGTCCCATACTTGGTATATGCCAACTAATGTATTCATCAGGGCTTCATGCTTCAAGGGTTCAAAGGTTTATTCTCTTTGTGCTTATTCAGCAGAACAACAACCCATATATAGAGAACTGCCGTTTGTCAATTTAAGTTATGCATATTGTTGGATAATAACATCTTATATAATAAGAATAACTACTAGTTTAAATCTTTTAACTTCTAATTCCCAATGTAGTTTTGGTTCAGCTATTATTTAGTAGGCAATAATATCCAACCATTTTGACACACACATTCCTTCCTTAGCCTACTTTTGAGCTCTTGATTCTTCCCCCACAGAGCATTTGTTATTGAATCTTAATTGAATGAAAAATTTTCTCACTCTATGTGCAACTTGCACTTTGGCTGTTGTGCATATTTATTGGTTTATAATGTGTGCATATATATGCATTACAATGATACCTCCCATACAATAATACTCTTAATGAATAAGTGAAAAATATTATTAATACTACATATAAATGAAAAGAAATATTTTCTCGAAAACAATCAAATTTTAGTCTAGCTGGGAAACATTGCATTGATGGATAGATTGAGGGACCAGTTAGTAAAATCCTAAACTGAAGCC